>NW_026598316.1:0-36000 GCF_029784155.1 Uranotaenia lowii | reverse complement strand
AAACTCGTAGTCCAGTCATGTTGGCTAACGGAATTTGTGACATATTCGTCAGAAGATTGTGGGTCAAAATCCATTCGGAGGCATATGTTGTTTCGTCAAACGCAGTCCGAGGAATACTCTTGATCAAATTATGCGATAGATCCAGTACCGTCATATTGGCACAATTGATGAAGGATTTGGGCTCTATCGTTTCCAATCTGTTATACGAGATGTTGATATGCGTTAAGTACAGGTCCTTGAAGGCATCCTTCTGAATCTCTATAATTTCGTTTTCTGCCAAGTTGATGATCTAGAAATATAAAATCGTATTAGATTCAATTTAAACTAAAAATAAAACATAACCTCACCTCTGCATAATTCAATTGGAAGAACATCTGGTAGTCAACCTTCTTGATCCTGTTCCTGGCCAAATCGATGGTCCCGATCCTCGTAACCGAACCAAAAGTCCCCCGGCCAACATCACTGATCATATTATCATTCAGATAAAGCCTTCTCAAAAACCGCATCCCTCGGAACGTATTGGCGTCAATCTTTTTTATACTGTTAAACGCCATATTCAGCACCCGCAGCACCGCATTTCTGGCAAACGTTCCTCGCGTAATTTCGGTCAGTGCATTATGCGACACATTGATCCAGGTCATCTTCGTGAGGTCCGATACGTGCGAAGCGTCCAGCTTGGTGATGTTATTAAAGCTGAGATCCAGGATTTCCGCCTCCCGGAGGCCCTTGAATTGGCCCTTCTTCAGGCTGACCAACTGATTGCCGTGGATGTCCAGGGTTTTGATTTTTTTGAAACTCTAATGATTGGAATGAAAATTTTAAATAATTAATGAGGAATGAAGAAAGAAATTAATCTAAGTTAATTTATGTATATAATGTGATAAAAAAGAATATTAAAACAACAAACCAAATTTTTGCTTCTAAATACTGCTTAAGAAATTGTTTATTATTTTTATTTAGCTCGAAAATTTTTAATCTATTAGGTAGTATATGTAGATGTACTGTAAATTTGTGCACTTTTTAGCAAAAGTGTAAAATATCAAAAAGATTTAGAAAAAAAGGTTTTACCTTAATGATCAATTTTCATGAAGACTGTGAGTATGATGAAAATAAATTATAGAAGTAAGTATGTTTCCCCATTTTGCAAAATACGAAGATTATCTAGACGAAATCTGTATTGTTTTTTTTGGCATTAATCCCTCTAATCTGTATCGTTGAATAAATAAAGGATAATGAAAAGATTTCATATATTTTTTGTTGTTCATGAAGGTAAGTTACTTCATCAATCATTGATCGATTTCACTCTAAGCTGCTTAGTTTTAAAATTACTAAACACTAGAAAATAAGAAGGGAGTTAAAAAATCTGACAAAAAAATATCGAGTTTGGGACGCAAAAATCTTCCAAAATCAGTTTGCCTCGGTTTCAATTTTTCCCTTATGAATTAAAACCAAACTATCTCCTTATCATTCCACTATTTTTTCGGTAACAAGGCAAACTATCATGCTTAACAGTCAGAAGATCTTTTAGTGATTTCTAACCAACACTCCTGGATTTCAAGATCTCCAGATCAGATCTACAGAAATTATGTCAGCGATACTGCTGTAGACTGTTCGGATTAATGACGACCGAGACCTCTTTCGTCTAAACTAATAATAACTCTCCCTTGGAACTCTCGTTCCACTTTATTTATACTTGCAGACCTTGTTTAATCTACCTTGGTTTCGTTCTTTGTACAAAACCAAACAAATGTGATTAATCATCCCCTTTAGGTGGCTGAAGCATTAATTATGCTGAGCCACATTACTCACCCCCCTTTTTTCAATTTTCTAAAACCTACGATTAAGGGCCAGAAGGTGTCACCCTTAATGGTCCTAACTTACTTTTTTTATAATTCCTACGGTTAAGGGCCAGAAGGTGTCACCCTTAACGGACCTAAACACTTGTGGATGAGTTATTTTACATTTATTTATTCTAATTCTGGCTCTTTTGTTGGCCAATAGTTGATGTTTTCTCATCTCTGGAAACGGTTCGGCTACTGAAATTTCGGATAGGGGAATTGTATGTTGAACTGCACGAGATTCAACCTCCTCCACCCTCCGTTATTAAGTTTTCACATGTATGCTTAATTTGAAAACTTTTAAGAATAAAAATTCACTCAAAAAAAAAAATTAAATATCCCACCCCATTAATTGTGCTGAGCCACACTGCTTTCAGCTCATCTACATCAGAATTAATCCTTCATTTCATATTTTTTTATTATAATTCAAAATTAATTTAAAAAAATTAGGAATTATTTGCAGGTATCTGAATGAACCAAATAATAATCTGATTTAATCAAATGAAGTAACTATTGCCCTTCTTTCCGAGACCCACCTCGATCATCATATGCGTTTTGCGATAAACAACATGGACGTGTATCGGTTCGATTGTCGCAGTAATTCCATGGGCGTAGCTGTCATCTGCAACAAAGAACTTCAATCAACTAGCGTTCAACTTGCTCATCCTTCCTCGGTTCAAGCTGTGGCATGCCAGATACGATTCGGTCGCAGTACACTCACCATCTGTTCGATTTATATTCGTCCCCAAGATCGAGTATCACCGCATGAACTGGAAACCTTTCTATCTGAGACACCTCAACCGTGCGTAGTAGCAGGCGAATTCAACGCGGAAAATATGAGGGATGAATCATCCGCACAGGATGAAAATCCCAGAAAAAGAAAAGAAGAAGAAGCGAAACATATGCTGTGGGGTTCTCAAGATACAAACACACAAGGCCGAATGTTGGAAGCAGCAATTAACGAAGCCAACCTGGTTGTGATCAACAACGGAAAGTTTACCAGATTTGAGGAACTTCGACAGAACAGTGCAGTGGATATAACCAAACATATTATAATCAACATTGGTAACTCTTAGCATGCTTCATATACTTCAGCAAGGACATGTATATCAGCACCACCTCCTGTAGAAAGTTCTTACTAGAAGGAAATTTCATGCATTGAGGTACTGAGGAAACTCTGAACATTCTTTCCATCAACCGTGGGTTCGCGTCTTAACTACAAAAGTTCGTGTTTGAACTTGCATTTCTATGACCACGCAGAAAATTTTATTATGTTTTATTTTCAACATAGGAATTTCAGCCAGGATGACTTCAACTTTTCTTCGTGTAGCAAAGTATGTTGCTATGGTTCTCAATTTGTGTTGTTTTCTGCCGAATGGAAAAAAGGGTCCTGACTGACGGAGTATGCTAATAAATCTACTATTTGAGATTCTAATGTCATTTGAATTGGAAAAATAATTGATGGAAATTTCAATTTTTGAACAATACTAAATATTTCATAAAAGAAATCATAGAAAGGCAACAATTTACTAAGTAAATTTATCTTTAAATTTACTCTACAATATGATTTGAAATTTATTGATGACCACATCATCATTATTGTTTTTATTATTATTATCTGGGGTACGTTTGGTAAATGGAAATCAGCATTTCTTTAATATAAATAAATTGGTAAAGGAAAAAATTCTTCGTGTAGAATTCGCTATTTTTAATACATTTTATTTAGGCACATCTGATTTTTTGAAAATTCCAAAACATGTTGAACCGATAAATCGAATTCATATTTTGAGTATAAAATTTATTAACGAAGTCAACTTGCTTATCATGAAAGATATTATGAAAAAAATACAGTAGATATATTTGTGTTGTATTTAGTATAATTGTCTGATCGGGACACAAAGTTTTGGTGATAATGAGCTTAACAGTTTTCGCCAGAAGCTTTCGAAATTTAGTCTAAGGCAACTTAGGTCTTCTCGATCGCATTTATTCATGTTCGTAAGAACTTTCCTCACATGGAGGCGCGTTTCATGTGTCCTTCAAGTTTCTGGGGAGTGAGGAATATTCCTACTATTATTATATTTGATATAACTCTAGTATCTGCGGGTACCTATTAGTCTAAACGCGTCTTGGGATACGTTGGATGCATTATACACAAGCGATCACGCACCTATCATATTTGATCTAGGCGTTCGAGGGGGATGCTCGTACACAACAAAACACAACCTTAACAAAATGAACTGAACGCGTATTTAGCAACAGAGAACAAGTTTAAAACAATGCTCAAAAGAAACAAGCAGGAATCGTGGCGAAATCTCTGCGAATCCTGGGACAGTCAAACTGCGCTTAGTAAAATGTGGAATATGGCAAAGATATTTAAAAGCAACTACAGAAAATCATCGCAATTACGTAACGAAGACCTTCTAAATAAAGTCCTCGAGAATTTGGCCCCTCCATCAACCCCCGAACCTCCGCTTCGAGATTTGCAATATGCAGCTCGAGATGTTATCACATCAGCTGACATTCAGGTCTCTCTTCTAGGATGTCAAAATTCTTCCCCAGGAGTCGACCAAATCTCTTATGAGATCATCAAACAGTTGCCACCCATAGCTAAAGGTTGTCTAGCAACAATTTATAATCGTATTATAATCGAGGGCGTAATTCCCCAGGCAGGGAAATTCTTTAAAATCATTCCGATACTTAAACCAGAAAAGGATCCGAATGATGCAAAATCGTACCGACCAATTGCACTGACATGTTGTTTCAGAAAACTTTTCGAAATTATCATCAAAGAGAAGTTGGAATGGTACATAGGGTCGACTGGACTGTTCCATAAAGAAATATGTGGTTTTCGAAAAGGTTGCAGTACAATGGATGCCATCCATGCGGTGGTGGAACAAGCGAGAACAGCAATTTCCCTCAACGAATATACCTTCATAGCCTGCTTAGATATTCAGAGCGCCTACAACAAAGTCAACATTTCCAGTTTGGTGGATGAAATGAATAAATTAGGCATTAACAGATGGTTAATACGAACAGTTCATTCACTAATGAGTGAAAGGTTTCTGGTAGCATCGGTGGATCCACAAAGAAACCTATGTCGATTCCTGCTCAAAAGTCGCTAGAAGAGATTTTCTTCCATCCCTGATGTCAAACCACATGGCAAGGTCTGCTTCAAGGATCGCTTCTATCTCCAATATGTTTCAAACATTTACATGGTTGGACTGCTGGATGAAGTGTCAATTTCGAAAGTCGTACCCTTAGTTTGCTTTGCGGATGACGTGATACTATACTACCAGGATAAAAACCCAATACGTGCGGTTGAAAAATTGCAATCTGGATTATATGTCATGCGTGATGGCCTACACGACTTAGGGCTAACACTGTCCCCCTCTAAATGCAATGCTTTGATATGCTGCAGAAGAAAACCTCGGAGTGTACTGTACCTAGAAATTCAACGAACTGTTATCAAGTACGAAAACGTTATCAAGCTTCTTGGAGTTTTGTTAACTCCAAGATAATCATGGGCAGCTCACATCAGATATCTTGTGCGGAAAACTACTCCATACGTCAATTTCCTCAGAAGCATCGCTGGACAAAGTTGGGGCGCTGATCCAGCAGCCATGCTAACAGTTTATCGGTCGTGTGTTAGAGCTTGTTTAGAATATGGTTCACTATTCTATTGCGAGGCAAAAGAGGGTATTCTACTTCCTTTAGGTCGAGTTCAATGGAAATGCTTACGAATCTGCCTAGGCGCCACAAGAACGTGTCACACAGGATCCTTAGAGGTTATAGCTGGAATAATGCCTCTCAAGCTGCGAAGAAGAATTACCGCCGTACGGTTTGTAGCTCGTAAATTACCAATCAGATCCTGGTATGAGTTGTATGCCGTAGACGTTCTTGAAAACCGTAACCCTCAAACCATGAAACATAAAGCCATACTGCGTGTTCATGATCTACATATGTCCAACAGCTAAATTATCAGATTATCTTGGGATATACATGTTTGCTGATTCAGTGCGTAAATATGAAATTCGAATAGACTGCGTCGCAAAGGAGTTAATTCAAAATCCTATGCCACCCCAAGAAAATGTATGTGCGATTGTGGAAAAGTATCTGGAAGATAAGTACTCGGACCACAATGTTTTGGCCACCGATGGATCTCAAACTGAACATGGTACCGGATATGCTGTTGCCTTCTACTACGAGCAGCTTTCGTTAAAAATAAAACTGCCTGGCTATTGCACTGTATTCAACGTCGAGATTTTAGCCATTAGAGAGGGTATATCATATATTAGTAACCTACCGCCAGGGAAGTATCTCTTACTATCTGATAGTATGAGTGCTCTACTATTTCTCGCAAACAGAAGAAGCAGAGCTTATTTTCCAGAAGTATGGTTTTTGATCCGAGAAAACCTGTCACAGCTAGAACGATCAGGATATGAAGTAACCCTCATGTGGGTTCCATCCCATCAAGGAATAAAAATGAATGAAAAGGCAGATCAACTGGCTAAGAAAGCCACAGAAGAATAAGACCTTGGTGGTCGGGAGAAAGTTTTCATCGGAGAGAACTAACTATTGTCAACAAACTGATTAGCAACCATTCACGCCTGCCTGCACACTTGTACAGGAATAGGATTATCCAAGATGCCCGCTGCGGATGCGGAGCAGCTTCAGCAGATCCGCAACACCTGCTATTCGAATGCCGAATGTTCGAGCACGAGAGAAGGAGTTTAATGGCCAAACTAACGGAACGAGGACAAGTAGCAGATATTACATCGATTCTTAAAATTCAACAGATTCCTGTACTAAAGTTAAAAGATAGTTTTTTCTTAGAGTCGAGTATTGATAGGTATGTAAATTGAATTCAGTATGAACGCTTGGCTAGCAAGGCGTAAAGCAAACAGCCATTTATTTTAAGACTAATAAAAAAAAACAATATGAAAAAATTTCCTTAGTGAAAACATTTACGACTTTGGTAGCACAAAAAAACATAGATGTGGACTTCCCTTGGAACACTTACTGGTACATACTTTTTTTAAATTTTCAAAAAGCAATGAATTTAAAAAAAAAAACTTCAGATGGAATTTGTCAACATGTTAATTTTTATGTGTAACGTGTGTGTATATAAAAATGAATTTCTGTCTGTCTGTCTGTCTGTCTGTCTGTCTGTCTGTCTGTCTGTCTGTCTGTTCCCTATAGACTCGGAAACTACTGAACCGATTTGCGTGAAACTTGGCAGGTGGGGGTATTGGAGGCCGGGGAAGGTTCCTATTATGGTTTGAGACCCCTCCCTCTCTCATGAAAGGGGGGAGGGGCCTCCCAAACAAAAGACAATTTTTCGCATAATTCGAGAACCAATCAAGTAAATGGTATGAAATTTGGCATGGGGTGGTATTTGGGAACGAGGAATATTTCTAAGAATATAAGGTACCCCTCCCTCCTTTCAGTGTGGTGATATGAAGGGGGGAGGGGGGGCTACCTTACAATTTTTCATATAACTCGAAATCAAATCAAGATATTGGAACCAAATTTGGCATATGAAGGCATTTGGATACGAAAAGTATTTCTATGATTATTTGAGGTCTCTCTCTCTTTCCAGTAGAAAGAGGGAGGGGCTTCTTTTAATTTTTTTTACATAAATCAAAAACTGATAAAGCAAATGGAACCAAATTTGGCATGGGAGGGTATTTGAATACGAACAATATTTCTATGATTGCTTGAGACCCCTCCCTCTTTCCAGTAAGGAGATCATAAGGGGGGGGAGGGGCTCTTTTATAATTTTTTACATAACTCAAAACCTAATTAAGCCAATGGAACCAAATTAGGCATGGGCGGGTATTTGGGAATGTTACATGTTCTAATGATTATTTGAGACCCCTTCCTTCTTCCAGCGGGGAGAAAGGAAAGGGGGAGGGGAGTTTCATACAATTTTAACTGCATAACTCGACAACTACAACAGCAACTGTAACCAAATTTGGCATGGAACGATATTTTGGTACGAGAAATGCTTCTATGAAAATCCGGTATCCCTGACTCCTTCAAAGAGGAGAATGAAAACGGGGAGGAAAGGTCTCCTTTACAATTTTCAGTATAACTGGAGAACTGATCGAACAATTGGAAACATATTTGGCATGTGAGGTTATTTGGATACGAGAAATGTTTCTATTATAAATGAAAGCCCCACCTTTTTTCAGCGGAAAGATATAAAAGAGGAAAGGGGGGATTCCATACAATTTTTTAGCATAACTCTAGAATTAATCGAGCAAATGAAACCAAATTTGGTTTCATTAAGTATTTGAGTACGAAAAATACTATTATGAATATAAAGTTCTCCTCCCTCCAGTCAATGGGGAGAACGGAAGGGGGATGGTACTTAATTTCAAGTTTATGCATAACTCAAGAATTTACTAGGCAAATTAATCCAAATTTGGCATGGGATGGTATTTTAATACGAGAAATTTTTCTATGTGAAACAAGGGAAGGGAAGAGGAAAGCTTGCATTTAACTTTTTTTTTTACAAAATCCAAGAAATGAACAAAACTTAACATGGAAAATCATTTTGGTATGATTCTATGATTATCTGACACACCATCCTCCTTTAAGTGAGTAGGCACATAGGATGAGGGAGGTTAGCCCAACACAATTTTGTTAGCATAAGTTCTTAATTTATGCTCACAAAGCCAATAAATGGAAACAAATATGGCATGGAAAGGTACTTGGTTATGAGATATGTTTCTACGATTGTTATAGACCCTTACGCTTTAAAGTGGAGAGAGAAGGGGAGGTGTTTGGAAAAATGGGTATGATTATTAAAGACCACGACCTTCATTCAGCAGAGGATGATGAGAAGGACAGGGGGGAGGGGCTCTCTTATCAGTTTTTAGCATAAATCCAGAACATATCAAGCAAAAACAACCATATTTTAGCGTAAGATTAATTTGAGACCCTCCTTTTTCAGGGCAATGCTAAAAGAAACAGATAAAAATTATCAGAACTAATAGAAAATTAGTTTAAGTCATCTTTGTATTGCAATTCGAAACTCCAGCTGCAGCTCTCATTTCATAGCGGTTGCTTTTGAATTGTGTTATAATTTGATACAAAATAACACCAATAAAACAATAAAATTTTGAATAATTTCATTTGTTTTTGAAAGGTGTAGCAAAGCACACCGGGTTAGCTTGTGGATGAGTTATTTTACATTTATTTATTCTAATTCTGGCTCTTTTGTTGGCCAATAGTTGATGTTTTCTCATCTCTGGAAACGGTTCGGCTACTGAAATTTCGGATAGGGGAATTGTATGTTGAACTGCACGAGATTCAACCTCCTCCACCCTCCGTTATTAAGTTTTCACATGTATGCTTAATTTGAAAACTTTTAAGAATAAAAATTCACTCAAAAAAAAAAAATTAAATATCCCACCCCATTAATTGTGCTGAGCCACACTGCTTTCAGCTCATCTACATCAGAATTAATCCTTCATTTCATATTTTTTTATTATAATTCAAAATTAATTTAAAAAAATTAGGAATTATTTGCAGGTATCTGAATGAACCAAATAATAATCTGATTTAATCAAATGAAGTAACTATTGCCCTTCTTTCCGAGACCCACCTCGATCATCATATGCGTTTTGCGATAAACAACATGGACGTGTATCGGTTCGATTGTCGCAGTAATTCCATGGGCGTAGCTGTCATCTGCAACAAAGAACTTCAATCAACTAGCGTTCAACTTGCTCATCCTTCCTCGGTTCAAGCTGTGGCATGCCAGATACGATTCGGTCGCAGTACACTCACCATCTGTTCGATTTATATTCGTCCCCAAGATCGAGTATCACCGCATGAACTGGAAACCTTTCTATCTGAGACACCTCAACCGTGCGTAGTAGCAGGCGAATTCAACGCGGAAAATATGAGGGATGAATCATCCGCACAGGATGAAAATCCCAGAAAAAGAAAAGAAGAAGAAGCGAAACATATGCTGTGGGGTTCTCAAGATACAAACACACAAGGCCGAATGTTGGAAGCAGCAATTAACGAAGCCAACCTGGTTGTGATCAACAACGGAAAGTTTACCAGATTTGAGGAACTTCGACAGAACAGTGCAGTGGATATAACCAAACATATTATAATCAACATTGGTAACTCTTAGCATGCTTCATATACTTCAGCAAGGACATGTATATCAGCACCACCTCCTGGAGAAAGTTCTTACTAGAAGGAAATTTCATGCATTGAGGTACTGAGGAAACTCTGAACATTCTTTCCATCAACCGTGGGTTCGCGTCTTAACTACAAAAGTTCGTGTTTGAACTTGCATTTCTATGACCACGCAGAAAATTTTATTTATGTTTTATTTTCAACATAGGAATTTCAGCCAGGATGACTTCAACTTTTCTTCGTGTAGCAAAGTATGTTGCTATGGTTCTCAATTTGTGTTGTTTTCTGCCGAATGGAAAAAAGGTCCTGACTGACGGAGTATGCTAATAAATCTACTATTTGAGATTCTAATGTCATTTGAATTGGAAAAATAATTGATGGAAATTTCAATTTTTGAACAATACTAAATATTTCATAAAAGAAATCATAGAAAGGCAACAATTTACTAAGTAAATTTATCTTTAAATTTACTCTACAATATGATTTGAAATTTATTGATGACCACATCATCATTATTGTTTTTATTATTATTATCTGGGGTACGTTTGGTAAATGGAAATCAGCATTTCTTTAATATAAATAAATTGGTAAAGGAAAAAATTCTTCGTGTAGAATTCGCTATTTTTAATACATTTTATTTAGGCACATCTGATTTTTTGAAAATTCCAAAACATGTTGAACCGATAAATCGAATTCATATTTTGAGTATAAAATTTATTAACGAAGTCAACTTGCTTATCATGAAAGATATTATGAAAAAAATACAGTAGATATATTTGTGTTGTATTTAGTATAATTGTCTGATCGGGACACAAAGTTTTGGTGATAATGAGCTTAACAGTTTTCGCCAGAAGCTTTCGAAATTTAGTCTAAGGCAACTTAGGTCTTCTCGATCGCATTTATTCATGTTCGTAAGAACTTTCCTCACATGGAGGCGCGTTTCATGTGTCCTTCAAGTTTCTGGGGAGTGAGGAATATTCCTACTATTATTATATTTGATATAACTCTAGTATCTGCGGGTACCTATTAGTCTAAACGCGTCTTGGGATACGTTGGATGCATTATACACAAGCGATCACGCACCTATCATATTTGATCTAGGCGTTCGAGGGGGATGCTCGTACACAACAAAACACAACCTTAACAAAATGAACTGAACGCGTATTTAGCAACAGAGAACAAGTTTAAAACAATGCTCAAAAGAAACAAGCAGGAATCGTGGCGAAATCTCTGCGAATCCTGGGACAGTCAAACTGCGCTTAGTAAAATGTGGAATATGGCAAAGATATTTAAAAGCAACTACAGAAAATCATCGCAATTACGTAACGAAGACCTTCTAAATAAAGTCCTCGAGAATTTGGCCCCTCCATCAACCCCCGAACCTCCGCTTCGAGATTTGCAATATGCAGCTCGAGATGTTATCACATCAGCTGACATTCAGGTCTCTCTTCTAGGATGTCAAAATTCTTCCCCAGGAGTCGACCAAATCTCTTATGAGATCATCAAACAGTTGCCACCCATAGCTAAAGGTTGTCTAGCAACAATTTATAATCGTATTATAATCGAGGGCGTAATTCCCCAGGCAGGGAAATTCTTTAAAATCATTCCGATACTTAAACCAGAAAAGGATCCGAATGATGCAAAATCGTACCGACCAATTGCACTGACATGTTGTTTCAGAAAACTTTTCGAAATTATCATCAAAGAGAAGTTGGAATGGTACATAGGGTCGACTGGACTGTTCCATAAAGAAATATGTGGTTTTCGAAAAGGTTGCAGTACAATGGATGCCATCCATGCGGTGGTGGAACAAGCGAGAACAGCAATTTCCCTCAACGAATATACCTTCATAGCCTGCTTAGATATTCAGAGCGCCTACAACAAAGTCAACATTTCCAGTTTGGTGGATGAAATGAATAAATTAGGCATTAACAGATGGTTAATACGAACAGTTCATTCACTAATGAGTGAAAGGTTTCTGGTAGCATCGGTGGATCCACAAAGAAACCTATGTCGATTCCTGCTCAAAAGTCGCTAGAAGAGATTTTCTTCCATCCCTGATGTCAAACCACATGGCAAGGTCTGCTTCAAGGATCGCTTCTATCTCCAATATGTTTCAACATTTACATGGTTGGACTGCTGGATGAAGTGTCAATTTCGAAAGTCGTACCCTTAGTTTGCTTTGCGGATGACGTGATACTATACTACCAGGATAAAAACCCAATACGTGCGGTTGAAAAATTGCAATCTGGATTATATGTCATGCGTGATGGCCTACACGACTTAGGGCTAACACTGTCCCCCTCTAAATGCAATGCTTTGATATGCTGCAGAAGAAAACCTCGGAGTGTACTGTACCTAGAAATTCAACGAACTGTTATCAAGTACGAAAACGTTATCAAGCTTCTTGGAGTTTTGTTAACTCCAAGATAATCATGGGCAGCTCACATCAGATATCTTGTGCGGAAAACTACTCCATACGTCAATTTCCTCAGAAGCATCGCTGGACAAAGTTGGGGCGCTGATCCAGCAGCCATGCTAACAGTTTATCGGTCGTGTGTTAGAGCTTGTTTAGAATATGGTTCACTATTCTATTGCGAGGCAAAAGAGGGTATTCTACTTCCTTTAGGTCGAGTTCAATGGAAATGCTTACGAATCTGCCTAGGCGCCACAAGAACGTGTCACACAGGATCCTTAGAGGTTATAGCTGGAATAATGCCTCTCAAGCTGCGAAGAAGAATTACCGCCGTACGGTTTGTAGCTCGTAAATTACCAATCAGATCCTGGTATGAGTTGTATGCCGTAGACGTTCTTGAAAACCGTAACCCTCAAACCATGAAACATAAAGCCATACTGCGTGTTCATGATCTACATATGTCCAACAGCTAAATTATCAGATTATCTTGGGATATACATGTTTGCTGATTCAGTGCGTAAATATGAAATTCGAATAGACTGCGTCGCAAAGGAGTTAATTCAAAATCCTATGCCACCCCAAGAAAATGTATGTGCGATTGTGGAAAAGTATCTGGAAGATAAGTACTCGGACCACAATGTTTTGGCCACCGATGGATCTCAAACTGAACATGGTACCGGATATGCTGTTGCCTTCTACTACGAGCAGCTTTCGTTAAAAATAAAACTGCCTGGCTATTGCACTGTATTCAACGTCGAGATTTTAGCCATTAGAGAGGGTATATCATATATTAGTAACCTACCGCCAGGGAAGTATCTCTTACTATCTGATAGTATGAGTGCTCTACTATTTCTCGCAAACAGAAGAAGCAGAGCTTATTTTCCAGAAGTATGGTTTTTGATCCGAGAAAACCTGTCACAGCTAGAACGATCAGGATATGAAGTAACCCTCATGTGGGTTCCATCCCATCAAGGAATAAAAATGAATGAAAAGGCAGATCAACTGGCTAAGAAAGCCACAGAAGAATAAGACCTTGGTGGTCGGGAGAAAGTTTTCATCGGAGAGAACTAACTATTGTCAACAAACTGATTAGCAACCATTCACGCCTGCCTGCACACTTGTACAGGAATAGGATTATCCAAGATGCCCGCTGCGGATGCGGAGCAGCTTCAGCAGATCCGCAACACCTGCTATTCGAATGCCGAATGTTCGAGCACGAGAGAAGGAGTTTAATGGCCAAACTAACGGAACGAGGACAAGTAGCAGATATTACATCGATTCTTAAAATTCAACAGATTCCTGTACTAAAGTTAAAAGATAGTTTTTTCTTAGAGTCGAGTATTGATAGGTATGTAAATTGAATTCAGTATGAACGCTTGGCTAGCAAGGCGTAAAGCAAACAGCCATTTATTTTAAGACTAATAAAAAAAACAATATGAAAAAATTTCCTTAGTGAAAACATTTACGACTTTGGTAGCACAAAAAAACATAGATGTGGACTTCCCTTGGAACACTTACTGGTACATACTTTTTTTAAATTTTCAAAAAGCAATGAATTTAAAAAAAAAAACTTCAGATGGAATTTGTCAACATGTTAATTTTTATGTGTAAACTAGCTAACCCGGTGTGCTTTGCTACACCTTTCAAAAACAAATGAAATTATTCAAAATTTTATTGTTTTATTGGTGTTATTTTGTATCAAATTATAACACAATTCAAAAGCAACCGCTATGAAATGAGAGCTGCAGCTGGAGTTTCGAATTGCAATACAAAGATGACTTAAACTAATTTTCTATTAGTTCTGATAATTTTTATCTGTTTCTTTTAGCATTGCCCTGAAAAAGGAGGGTCTCAAATTAATCTTACGCTAAAATATGGTTGTTTTTGCTTGATATGTTCTGGATTTATGCTAAAAACTGATAAGAGAGCCCCTCCCCCCTGTCCTTCTCATCATCCTCTGCTGAATGAAGGTCGTGGTCTTTAATAATCATACCCATTTTTCCAAACACCTCCCCTTCTCTCTCCACTTTAAAGCGTAAGGGTCTATAACAATCGTAGAAACATATCTCATAACCAAGTACCTTTCCATGCCATATTTGTTTCCATTTATTGGCTTTGTGAGCATAAATTAAGAACTTATGCTAACAAAATTGTGTTGGGCTAACCTCCCTCATCCTATGTGCCTACTCACTTAAAGGAGGATGGTGTGTCAGATAATCATAGAATCATACCAAAATGATTTTCCATGTTAAGTTTTGTTCATTTCTTGGATTTTGTAAAAAAAAAAGTTAAATGCAAGCTTTCCTCTTCCCTTCCCTTGTTTCACATAGAAAAATTTCTCGTATTAAAATACCATCCCATGCCAAATTTGGATTAATTTGCCTAGTAAATTCTTGAGTTATGCATAAACTTGAAATTAAGTACCATCCCCCTTCCGTTCTCCCCATTGACTGGAGGGAGGAGAACTTTATATTCATAATAGTATTTTTCGTACTCAAATACTTAATGAAACCAAATTTGGTTTCATTTGCTCGATTAATTCTAGAGTTATGCTAAAAAATTGTATGGAATCCCCCCTTTCCTCTTTTATATCTTTCCGCTGAAAAAAGGTGGGGCTTTCATTTATAATAGAAACATTTCTCGTATCCAAATAACCTCACATGCCAAATATGTTTCCAATTGTTCGATCAGTTCTCCAGTTATACTGAAAATTGTAAAGGAGACCTTTCCTCCCCGTTTTCATTCTCCTCTTTGAAGGAGTCAGGGATACCGGATTTTCATAGAAGCATTTCTCGTACCAAAATATCGTTCCATGCCAAATTTGGTTACAGTTGCTGTTGTAGTTGTCGAGTTATGCAGTTAAAATTGTATGAAACTCCCCTCCCCCTTTCCTTTCTCCCCGCTGGAAGAAGGAAGGGGTCTCAAATAATCATTAGAACATGTAACATTCCCAAATACCCGCCCATGCCTAATTTGGTTCCATTGGCTTAATTAGGTTTTGAGTTATGTAAAAAATTATAAAAGAGCCCCTCCCCCCCCTTATGATCTCCTTACTGGAAAGAGGGAGGGGTCTCAAGCAATCATAGAAATATTGTTCGTATTCAAATACCCTCCCATGCCAAATTTGGTTCCATTTGCTTTATCAGTTTTTGATTTATGTAAAAAAAATTAAAAGAAGCCCCTCCCTCTTTCTACTGGAAAGAGAGAGAGACCTCAAATAATCATAGAAATACTTTTCGTATCCAAATGCCTTCATATGCCAAATTTGGTTCCAATATCTTGATTTGATTTCGAGTTATATGAAAAATTGTAAGGTAGCCCCCCCTCCCCCCTTCATATCACCACACTGAAAGGAGGGAGGGGTACCTTATATTCTTAGAAATATTCCTCGTTCCCAAATACCACCCCATGCCAAATTTCATACCATTTACTTGATTGGTTCTCGAATTATGCGAAAAATTGTCTTTTGTTTGGGAGGCCCCTCCCCCCTTTCATGAGAGAGGGAGGGGTCTCAAACCATAATAGGAACCTTCCCCGGCCTCCAATACCCCCACCTGCCAAGTTTCACGCAAATCGGTTCAGTAGTTTCCGAGTCTATAGGGAACAGACAGACAGACAGACAGACAGACAGACAGACAGACAGACAGACAGACAGAAATTCATTTTTATATATATAGATATAACTGTATAGGCATAAACAAAGATTTACATGAAATAGCGGTAGTCCAAAAATAATGGAAAAGGTACTAAGAAGTCAACGGCGAAGAACTTACGTCATTTCATATATATAGCTTTTCATCCAGTGCGAGAATCTTCTCAATCATAAGAGCAAGTTCACTATATAGTATTGGGAGAAAGTGGTAGAAATTTTGACGCTTTTAGCACATTTTGAAAACTTTACCATGCGAAAACATTTCAAGATCTGTGGCCTTCAAGAGTTTTTATTTTCGCAATATACGCAATTCAAAATAAAAAAAAAATCTGATAATCGAATCCTTAGCCCCTTAACTGCAGTGCAGTGTTTGGTCCCAGGTTACGCTTTTTAAGCTTATTATTAGCAGCTTGCACAAGGATTAATAAAAACGCTTTTTTAATGAGCATTTTATTAAATATTCAGCCAGCAATAAAAAAAAGTCTTGTCGAAACAAGCAAATCAAGGGAAAATTATTGTAAAGAAATGCATCGCCTATACATTGGACTCGATGGTCTAAATTCAGGCGCATTTACTCAGTTATAAATAATCCGTTATTTAATTGCTCAGTTACTTATAATAACCAACCAAATTTATCAGGTATTTTCCTCATTTTTGATATAAAAAAAATTGAACTCGTTCTTCAGGTTTAGATTTTAATAGTTACTAATTTTCTTACCATAAAAACTTCCGGTCCCATATCGTTCAGCAACCCATTGACAAAGTGGAACTTCTCCAGCGTCGCGTCAAAAGTCATCCCGGTAAAGATGCCCTTCGGCAGGCTCTCTATCCGATGCCCATCGATGTTCAGCACCTTCAGCATTCCCAGGATCTTGAAAGCCCCCGACGGAAAGGACGTCAGCTCACTGCCCTCCAGGTGCAACTCCTGCAGCGTATCGTTAATGCCATAGAACACGTGGTCGCTGATACTGGCCAGCGGTGTTTCCGCAACGTACAACCGCTTTACGCTCAGCTTGTGCAGCAAAGTTCCGAACAAGTTTCCTAAGAAACGGAAGAGAAAGAAATTGACCAAGATTAGGTATGGGTAGGAGGTACTCATCATGTGGTTGATTCCACAAATGTCGGCTGTCTACGGGTTTTCCGAGCGGAATTTTCTTAGTCAACAAATTTGTGCTTAGTAGTGCGAATAGGAGAACTATCACTGAAGCAATCGAACCATGTGCGCAGACACAAATGGCGAAAATAGAAGCCTTGAACTTGAAAGCACAACCGAATGGATCGCTTGCTCGAATGCCGACAACAACTGGGCTGGATTTAAGTTATTTGTGGCTAAGCCGCCAAACCGATCAAACGGCATGCGATCGCTCATGTATGCAGTCAGCAGCTTTCATTCAGTGGGTTTTTTCCTTTCTGCCACAATTTTAAAACTGTGAACACTCAACATACATATAGATATCCTATTGACGTGAAATCTATGTCGTTGCGTTTCCTCATTCCGGTTGTTCGAAACAAAATTGTTTTTCAGCCGATTTTACCTCTTCGCATCAATGGTACTGACTTGAAGATTGCGGCTTCAAGACGCTCGATTTGCTACACCATTCAATCAATCGATGGATCGTGGATTACAACAGAGAGTTTTTGGATGGAAAGGAAGCAGCAATCAAATGTGAGTTGTGCGTGGTAAATGACGAAAATAGACGAAGAAAAAAGTCGATGATAAGTGTATTATTGGGCAGTGATGTAAAAATAAAATTGCGATCGAACAATAACAACATTTGTTGATGTTTGCCAATCAATGCTACATACAAATGTGGGTGGATGCAAATGCATCGAGACCGAGCAATGCAATCGATCGTCGATTAAATACAATTTAAATATGCATTAGAATTGCGGGCCATGGACAGAGATGAGCAAAAAAGTGATGGATAACAAAATGCGCTCAACAGTTTCAAAACTGTTAGGACTTTAAATGTCACTGCAACATGGGGACGATGGTTATCAAAACAATACTGTGAACTATTTTTCAAACTTTGAATGCAGAATGTTAAATTTACTTGTAATCCATCCAATAACTGTAAAAGAGATACGGTTCTGACAATAGCGGATGTTTATGGTGACTTTTTGTTAATTTTCTATTTTAAACTACGAGGTCGGGTTGATGTGCATCTTTTTCATTTGCAAACTTCTCGTAAATTAGCTTAATCTTGACGAAAAACTCTATATTCAAACAATTCTTGCATTCAAAACCACAAATTAGGAAATGAAACGACGGTTAAAAATGAAGAAAAAAGAGTTTATTTACAAAAATCTAAAATTTTGTCTTCAAACCCTACCTGGGGTAAGTGGGGACGGCTTTATACATACTTGATGTTTACACACATTTCAATTTTCTCTCCTTCATTCAATACAATTTAGCTTTATTTAGCATTCAAATCATGAAAAATACTTGTTTTTCTGGAATAAGTATATATTTTCGATAAAATCGGATCTCGTGTGTTGCATCATAAATAACACACAATAACCATTGAAAGATGCATTACTAATAGTACCATGAACTTTTTCAAAATTTTGGACGGTTCGAGCAATGAAGTAACGTATTCAACCAAGAAAACACAAATTTTGTGAAAAATTCCTGAGAAATTAAAGGGAAAATCTACCGTCCTACTTAGCCCATAAAGCGGGGTAAGTGAAGACACCAGCAGTCCAAAACAATTTACGTGATAACTTTTTTCGCTTTGCGTATCAAGCTCTTCTTAGCATTATTGAATAACATGTTCTGCATTTCATTGAATGTTATTTTATGAAAATTGATCCACTGCTGATTTTTAATGATTTTTTATATTTGAACTATACGAAAAACCGTCCCCACTGTGTGCACCTTAATTAGAATTTTTGAAAAACTCGATCGTACTTACATGTTTTTTGACCATGTCAACAAGTATAATATTACCTGAAAAAAGTTACAGGCATATTATATTTATGAAGATATCTAGTTCAAAGAATATTGATGTATGAAACAGCCCGCATTAAGAGGGGCAAGCCCCTCCCCCCCGGCTCAAGGGGGCCCTCGAGGACAGAAAAAGTATAACATTACTTTAATCATACTGCTTTAAGCTCTAGAAATTTAGCCAAAAAATAATTGAAATAAGAAAATTAGAATTAAAACGTAGAATATAACATGTAAGGGGCCCCAGTGAAATAATATATATAATAATATCTAAATAATATTTGTTATGTTTTAATATGAATTTTTTTCCCTGTTTAAAGCAATGTTACGATTTTCATAACAGCTACACGGAATACAGAAAAGTTTAACGGAAATACTTCAATATAATCGACAACTAGCTGTACTGAAATTTCTAAAGGGATGCGACTTGTTTCTGAGTATCTAAGGCGGCATCCATAAATTACGTAACGCAAAATATGCACTTTTTTGACCCCCTCCCCCCCGTATGTCACAAATCGTCACGCTTGGACGTACCCCCCTATGAAAATTACGTAACGCTGATAATTACCCCCCCCCCCCCCCCCAACATCTTTTCATGTTTTTGAATAATGGTTTTCGATGGTAAGAAAAGATTTTAATATAAAATTTATTAACGTTCTTCGAAACGGAATTAATATCTATCTAAATCGCTTCTTAGTACTCATTGATGATTACTTTCTGATAAAATAAAATGATTGTCTTATTACTAGTTGTTCTATGCTTGTTAACTGATGATCTACCTTATTTAATATATTTTGTTCAAGGAGCAAAATGAACTAAACAATTATGTAAAATACCCTATTCGTTGGAATAATCAAAATTGCATTTTTTTTAATTAATTGAGAAAAAATAGTAAAATGTCCGTCTTAAGGTTGAATAGAGTTCTTGAGGGCAATTTTCCTTGATGTTTGGATAACGTGCCGCTATTAAGCCTACCCCCATTCTGATACCTACAAACCAGTTCAATCATGTTGAAGCTTTCAAATTTTAAGCTGATTCTAGTGGGCTTATCATTCTGCAAAAATTGCATGACATCATAATAGCTGCGATTAAACTGAAATTTTTAAGGAAAAAAACGTTACGTAACGATGAGCATACCTCCCCCCCTCCCCTATGTCACAATTCGTAACGCTCGAACTTACTCCCTCCCCCCCCTAGGAGCTTTACGTAATTTATGGATGCCCCCTAAACACTTATTGAAAACCATCATCTTTTAAAAGACACGAACGACATGAAAATGTTAAAGTGTCTCTAAGGTCCAAATTCAGAGCTATGCCAATCGATGATGAATCTTGGCATAATCTTGAGATGGTGTGGTCCCGTATCGAACTCGGCGACCGGAAGCTTTACGTTGGCGTACTATATTTGCCTGATCGTTCGAGAGACGTTACCTTAGCTGAATCATTCTCACGCTTCATCTCTGAAATAAGCTCTTTCTGCGCTCCAGAAGATGACATAATCGTCTTAGGCGATTTTACCATGCCAAGTTTAAAGTGTTGTTCCAGCCAAGCTAGCTTCCTGTATCCTGATCCTGAACGGTCTACTTTCGAAAATTATTCTAGACTCTTTGAGTACAGCAACCTTACGTCAGATCAACAATGTTGTAAACGAGACCAGCCGGATGCTTGATCTTTGCTTCGCCAATGACGGGTTCCGTTTACCAACTATCGAATCAGCACCTGCACCGCTAGTTAAAGTAGGCCCACATCACCCGGCTTTACTGGTTACATTTAATATCTCTAGATTGTGGAACCTCGCTGATAAACTCACACCCTTCTACTTGGACTATATGAACGCCGATTTCGATATCATTTCTCGCGTACTGGCCACTATAGGCTGGGAATCCGAACCCTAATGCTGCAGCTAAAACTATCCTGCACATCCTCAACTACGTAATCGACCGTCATGTGCCGAAACACACCGCCAATGCTAATCCTCGGACTCCATGGGCTACAGCAGTTTTACGATAACTGAAAGCGACAAAAGGCGTGCCTTCGAAATTACAACAAGCACAAATCTCCGCATACCAAGGAAGAATATCGCTAACTCAACTCCGCCTATAAAAAAAAGCCTGTCAACGTAGCTGTCAAAACCATCTTAGTCGAATTCAGCAAAACCTCAAGACTAGCCCAAAATCCTTCTGGAATCACGTCAAGAATCAGCGGAATAAACCTGGAACACCGTCCTGCATGTTCCTGGATGGCATCATGGCGAACTCTGACTCCGGAATCTGCGATTTCTTTGCCAATAAATTCTCGAGCATCTTTGATACATCTTCAATAACCGACGACCAACTGAATTGTGCCATCAGGAGTGTTTCACCACTGGGCTTTCCTTTAAACGTTATTACAGTCGAGGACACAACCATCTCTAAAGCAGCCACTAAGCTCAAAAACTCCTTCCCCACGGGCCCGGATGGGATACCAGCTAGCTTCCTGAAGCGTTTTATGCCTTCTTTGCTGACTCCTATCAGGCTTATCTTCCAAGCTTCGCTTGACCAAGCCACATTCCCCTCACTGTGGAAAGAAGCTTACATGTTCCCGGTTCAAAAAAGGGAGATAGGAAAGATGTTAATAATTACCGAGGAATTTCAGCTCTGTGTGCTATAGCCAAACTTTTCGAATGGGTGGTTTTAGATCCCATTTTCATGTTCTGCAAGCACAACCTCTCCAACGACCAGCATGGATTTATGCCTCAACGATCAACTACAACTAACTTACTAACCTTTACCTCGTTTGTGCATGAAAGTTTTACAAAGAAATCCCAAACTGATGCCATCTATACCGATCTGTCTGCCGCATTCGACAAGCTGAACCATGATATTGCCATCGGAAAGCTCGCCCGTTTAGGATTTTGTGGATCTCTTATTGGCTGGTTCCGCAGTTATCTTACTGGACGTAAATTGACAGTTCGTACGGGTAACTGTTTTTCCAGGCAGTTCTCAGCTTCATCAGGCGTGCCTCAGGGAAGTCATGTAGGGCCGCTAGAATTCATAATCTACTTCAATGACGTGCTTCAACTCCTCGATGGACCAAAATTGGCGTATGCCGACGACTTGAAACTGTACTACTCTATCAATGGCTCCGAAGATGTGAACTTCCTGCAGAACCAGTTTAACCTCTTTGCCTCCTGGTGTAATGCCAATCGCCTACCTTTAAACCGTAGTAAATGTGTAGTAATATCATTTTCCCGCAAACGACGCCCGTTCTCAGCCGTTTATTTCCTTGGAAACGATGCAATCTCTCGAGCTCAACACGTGAAAGATCTTGGTGTGATCGTCGACGCGCGGCTGGATTTTAAGAATCACACCAACTATATCGTTGACAAAGCCTCCAGAAGCCTGGGTCTTCTTTTCCGCATGACGAAGGACTTGAGGACATCTACTGCCTGAAGAGTCTTTACTGCAGTCTGATTCGATCGATCCTCGAATATGCTTCTGCGGTTTGGTGCCCATATTATCTAAACGGTTCTGATCGCATCGAAGCCATCCAACGACGTTCTCTGAGGTATGCCCTTCGACACTTAAACTGGCAAGACCCTATCCGACTTCCCAGCTACGAAAGCCGCTGCCGCCTGATCGACATCGACACGCTGCAAGCCCGCAGGACCGCCACTCGTGCGTCTTTCGTCTCTGATCTGCTTTCATCAAGAATCGACTGCCCCGCACTTTTGGAAGTTCATCCACTTAGCGTCCGACCTCGTGGTTTGAGGAATCGGGATCTTCAGCTCTTCGTTCCTGTTAGACTAAACAATTACGGGGCCAACTCTGCAATAATTGGCGTCATCAAGACTTTTAACTGCTTCTCAGAGCATTTTAATTTTGACGTTTCGAATGTTGTATTCCGAAGAAGAATTCTTAGTGTTCTAAGTTCAGTGTAGATTTGTATTTGTAGTTAGTCTCTTAATTTTTATATATCATTTGGATCAATATATGATCTGTTGATTTAATAATAATAATAATAATAAATAAATTAAGCCAAAAAATGACAGCTAGAAAAACGGGTGCTAAAATAATAATAAAACCGAACAAACTGGAATGCTCACTTTATAAGCATAAAAATTAGTATGAATAATGCAAAATTATTGTTAGCTTTGCGATCATTATTGAAATTTGCAAGGTTTAAACACTCTACACCCTTTACTCAATACGCAATTAATTTTGAAAAATCAAACATTAAAAAACTGCTGTAGTCAAATCTCCAATACTCAATGTATTTTTTTGACATTCCATCTCCATTCTGTGATTTGAAATTCTAATTGAAACTTTTCCTACTAGTTTAACCCAAGAATCTGATGCATTTTTTTTCTAATTATCCTCTATTTAAGTAAATAATTGGAAATTAGCATATTATTTTCTAGTTGACCAATCTCAAATTATTTTTGAACATAAAAACACACTCATAGTTGAACTGCGAATTTCTTCAAGTCATTCTCTAAATACATACGAATATGATTTTAATCTTATCTTTATGTTAAACATTTTGTCACATTTAGAAGAACTATTTGATAAAAGTTTCTGTTATTTAATATTTGATTTGATAATAGTGTACTGCCGTTCAAAGCAAGATTGTCACATGTGAAAAAACATTCAAACGAGAAAAACGCGATTGAAATTTCAGCTATATTTTCAATTTTTCTCTCAAACTAAAAATTCACCGTCAGTTTTTTCGTAGTGAACAGTTCAAGTTAATCATTTTCAATGTTTTCTGACATAAGTAAATAACATTTCCTACAAAAAACAGCAAATTAGAGCCAAAAATGCTCCGTGTGACACTTTTGCGTAGAATCAGAATGCATGCCGATGCTAGTTCTACGAAAAACTGTCACACGACTACAATTTTTCTATCATTTTAAAAGCTTGTGTAGTTTATTTTTTTCCCAAAAACTCATGCTAAACCGTAATTTGAGAAATACGTTCCTCTTTGTTTATAAAAATGTATAGTTGAGTATGGATCCTGTAAGTAGTGCCTACCGAAAAGTGTTTAGTGAAAATTGCTCTAAATAAAACACTCAAGGCTTCTCGCTCCTCCTCTGCCTCTATTTTAGTGTTCTTTTCAGTGAATAACATTAAATTCAACAGTTTGAACTCATCTTAAGACAATTTTTTGATAAAATTTGCATTTTTCATAGAATTTTCTCTAGTGTGACATTCTTGCGTAAATTTCGTATAAGTTCAGAACAAAGTATACTTGTTTGTGTTTTTTATTCGAAAGTTAACACTAAAAGAGACCGTTTCCAGCAAAAAAGTGAAAATGACCCAAAAGTCACATGGGACATTCTTGCTTAGAACGGCAGTACAGCTCTGGAAAAAATTTCAGAAGCCAAAATTTTTACTTTTTTGGTATAATTCGAAAGAAGTTTGAATTATTCAAAATTCAAAATAGGTTTGCGGATCTCGTTTACTAAAAACTGTTAAAATTTTTGATAAGTCATGTTTTCAGTTTAAATGCTAATGTAATAAAAACCAGGCAAATCATCATTTTTGATCAAGAAAAACCGGGGAAAACTTGGAATTTCAAAACGAAAAATCGCTAGCAACCCGCTTGTTGTTGTTTCGATTTTAGACGATTTTCCATCTTTGCGTCATTCGTGACTTTATATCAACGTTGCAGTTGGCGTACAGTTATTGCAAAATTTATTTAGTACAACTGTGTTCGATGTTCACTCTCCCGCCCGGACTCACTGACATTACCTTAGGAAGCAACTGACTTGCCAACTGAGCTATATCACAAGCCACTACCATGGATATCGCTTTTTCAAATGAGTATAGCAATTATTGATCCACTCTTGGATTTTATCGACTTTTTTCGGTGAGTTTTAATATAAAAAACCAATTTTTACCAGTTGTCCTGACGTTTCGAGCTACTCTGACTTTCGCTCCTCTTCAGTGGACACTAAAATTATATTTTTCTTTAAACATTCAATCTTTATTTTTATTTTTAATTGGAACTTACAAATTACTGGCCATCGTCTAAACTACTTTGATTTTGGACAGTTTGTTTTGTTTTTCGTTAACATTTGTTTGTCAATGTCTGTGTTAATTTAGCAATGACAGGGTCGTAAGCAGTTTTAAAATTCAATGAATCCCTTTGTCTATTGACTACATTATCGTCGCCTCTTAACTTAATATAAAACGTTTCGGTTGTTATCCTGGCGTTGTATCCAGCGACTCTTTCCAAAATTTTGGTGTTTTCAAAATCAAATAAATGTCCATTCTCAAGACTATGTTGCGCTAAAGCTGTGCTTATTTGTTTTGTAGATACAGTTGTTTTATATTGTTTTATACGTTTTTCTAAAAACTGGCTAGTTTCACCGATGTATGATTTCCTACATTGTCCACATTTAATTTCATAAACAACATTTATGTTTTTGTTCTTTGGAATTTTGTCTTTTGTTTTTGTAAAAATCATGTTCTTTACCTTGTCTAACGGTTGAAAAGCGACATTGATTTCGAATTGCTGATTCTAGTAAAAATATGACCAACTTTGTAACCATTCCATACTGCGCTGGTCTGGGAGAAAAGTTATCAAGATATTTGAAGCATCCAGCGGCGATAAATTCAAATTCAATTATTGATCCAGCAAAATAACATCCTTTTTATTTGAATGACACAATTGAACAAGTTTTAAACCGTTATTTTGAGTGCTATAAGAGTTATGTGTGACTCTTCAAATTAAAAATAAACCATTTTATTCCCATATTATTTTGCTAATTTATATAAAACATTGTTTATTGTTCAATTTTTTTTTTTTTTTTAAACTTTCATATGCTTTTTTTATTCTTATTTGACTTAATTTAATATGTTGGAAACATTCTTTAATATTATAAAAGGAAAAAAAAAGTGTTGACAAGAATTTTTGGTCCGCAGATAAAATACGTTTCTAAAATTTTGCCCGCCAGCTGAAAATTTTTGGCCACCTATGATCTTGAGGAAAATCGGCAAATTTCGGTCGAAGAGCTTGAGTTACGAACGTTTCGAAAAAAATTGTTAATACCCGCCTCAGAAAAACACCTCAAGGTCTGGTAAAACGGACAGGAGTTTCTCCAGGTACTTTAAATTTATCACCGGTTTTATCCAACATATGTCTCGAAAAAAAAACATGGTAAAAGCAATTGCCGGTCGAAAAGCTCTGAGCATCTCAACAAGCCATAAAACCTGTAAAAAAGAAATATCTGATTTCCTATTGCAATTCTACCTTAGGGTGTCCGTATTACCCGACTTCCCCTTACTTGAAAATATGATTGAAGGAAAAGTGTAGGTACAAAAACATTTAAAAAAGCAATCCAAATTTTTAGTGCTTCATGTTTATTTTCAACAGTTTTTTTCATACCCAAACAGAATAGGTAGAAGTTTCGTTGCCCTGATGATAGGAAAGTAGCTACTCAACTCAAGCATAGTTGAGTAGTTAAGTTAGATACTTACTTTACTTTTTAAAAACGAACACAAACACATACAGGATCTCAATGAAACTTGATGTTTCCTCGAAGAGATTCCCTTTTTCTTAATTCTAAGCGTACATCTTTCAAGGATATGATGGCTAGCATCTTGCAAATGCTAAAACCACCAAACCACAGAAAGTGTACTATGTGTGCCGTGACCGGGACTCGATCTCATACCCGCTGGCTTAGAAGACTGGAAGGCTATCCTCTAAGCCACGGGCTGCGACGATTACTTAATAGTCGGTTCGTATGTTTTTCGTTGTTATATCTAAAACTTCCGAGGTTCAACATGGTCTCGAAAGATTTGGATATAACATTTATACCCAAACATTAGTTAAATAGTGAAGAACAACACATGATTGAAGGTGAAAAGAAAGGACCAGTGATTCGTTGCCAAAAAAAAGTGAAAATTGTCAAGTTGTCAACTGGTGCACCAGCCAGCCCAGACATCATTAAGATTTAAGATCAGCTGAACTTGTCCAGACCGAAACCGAAAACCAAAACCAGTTTATTTTCTCTTCGGGTAGGTACTTTTTCTTAAGTTGACAGCGGGGCTTTTTGGGAGTTTTTTGTTGTTGTTTCCACTACTACTTTTGCTAGAAAGATAACCGCTAACCCCGGCCGGAGGGTTTGTCGCTCAAATCTCTACGGAACTATGAGTTTCATAATCGGCTCAGTCTTAGGTCGGTTGATTTGTTTTGGGAACATCCGGTTGTCGTTGTTGGTCTGCGGTTACAGTTATGACAGCTCTCCCGTACCGGTTGATTTATCTCGGGATCAAGGGGTTATGCAATTGTAGTTTTTTTTGTGTTCGGTTCGAACAAAGTAAGTGAAATTTGATGTTGCACAAATATTGGAGACATTCTGTGATTTTCATCAAGGCTGACTCAAAAATAACTTTGTTTTGTTTTAAGTCATCTGATTCAAAGACATTCCCACTGATTCATTCTGCGAAGCGAAAAGTTCAATAACCTAAATCAAACCTCTACGCATCAACTATATATTTTAAAGTTTTCTCTATAAAGTAATAGCAATGAATAATCGATCTAAAAATTACTAATATCTTGGATTTGTAAGAGAGACAGGAAGCGAAATGACTTCATTTAAGTTTTCTCATGTGCAACTTTCGTTTTGTCACCTTTCTAGAACTCGAGAAATTTGCATTTCCGTTTATGGGAATTTGGGTGATACCCACACGATTTTCGTGTTATTATTTGGCCTTAATGGCACTTGAGGTGGGTCGATGAACTCAAAGAAAGCCAAATGATCAAGATAAAGTTTTATTTGTGATGCCTTTTAAGAATTGATTGCGGCCTAAAATGACATTTGGACGGCAGCTGTCGTTTTATGGCCTGCGAAACTCTTTCCGAATAATCCAAATCTCAAAAATTACGAAAATCTTAACCAAGTACATAGAGTAGAAACATCACGACGGGGAAGGGGAGAAATAAAAAATATTCCAAATTTTGAACAAATTGGAACAAATTGGACAAAATCTTGCGAAACAACATACTTGCATTAAATTGAAAAATCGAGTTGTGTTAGGTCAGAAATTTTAAAATATCGAATACTAAATGTGATACAATTCCTATCTTATACAGTTTGACTTTCGCTCTTCAATTTTTTTTTTTTAAGAAATTATCGAATTTTTAAAAAATTTACCTTCTACTTTATTTATTCCCCCCTTCTGGATTCTCAGAAAAATCGAAGGGGAGAAAGGGAGGGCTCATAAAAGAATAATTTTATATTTGTTCCAGCCAGCCTTAAGAGTCTTGAAACTTGAGCGGACTTCAATACTTATTTTGAGGAGTGAAGAGTTAAAAGGGTCTCTGGAAGTCAGTAAGATCATTTTCAAACTATCGATTTGAAATCATGCCGAATCACAACTTCAACTTTTCGCAACTTGGTATCGGTTTTGAAAAGTTCGTTTGTCCATAAATATTATTCATATTTTACAAATTATTTGAGATTATCATAACCCTTCTGGGTAAATGTTTCAAGCACGAAGAGTGTTGAAGTGAAGAACACGAGAGTGTTGAAATCCCAGAAAAACAAAAATAAAACAGAAAAATGTAAATTGGCCCGATAACTCATCTCCTTTCGAAAACTTGGCCCGCCTGTTAAAATGTTGGCCACCCATGCTCTACAGGTTATTTTAGTAGGGGAGAGTGGGGTAACGTGGGCCATGGGGAAACGTGGGCCACTTTTAATATCTCAGATGTGTGTTGATATAAAAATCTCAATCCAACTGTCATTGTTGTTGCTTTGCGTAAGCATATTTTTCTGTATGTTGTTGACTTAAATACGTACCATATGCTTCTTTTGTTCATCAAGTTTTAAAAAGTTAAAAAAAATTACTAACATAAATAAAAAAGCTCCCGGCAATTGCATCGCTGGGGAACCTGAAGTTCATAGCAAAAATATGCTCATACGCTTATAATCTTAGTTTTGTCATGATCTTTCACATGGAAAAGGAATTTTTGTTGAAACATCAATAAGTCGCACAAACGCAAACAAATTGCAAATCATAGCTTGTGGGGAATCGTGGGCCACACATCTTAAACCTCCTATATTTTTATGTTTTTATACACATTCAGAACTTAAAATACGTTTTCCTTATCTGTAAAGTTTTCTTAAGCTAAATGAAGAATTTTTAAAAAAAATTTGTCCATCCAATATAAGCAATTTTCCAGAGCCAGGTTTTTGAATTTATTCGATCATACACAACTCCCTTTTATATTTAATCATCTGAAATCGCTTAAAAACAACGAAATGAATTTTGAAATTACAGTTATGGGTCAACTGATAAAGTTTACATGTTATTTGGTCAATTTGGAAATGGTGGCCCACGATTCCCCACCATTTTTTAAAATTTCAAAAAAATTGCCTTTTTTAAAACACTCAGAATTTGGAAAAAATAACATATTCAAAATAAAAAAAATGCCTAATGATACCTTAAAAATGTAGAAAACCGTACCATTTTTTATTTTCATTTTATGTTTTATAGCAAAGAAGTTATGAAACAAAGAAAAAAAGTGGCCCATGATTCCCCACTCTCCCATAATAGTCAGAAACTTCAAAACTTTCAGACCAGAAAGCTTCAACCGTCCCTGAGATATCGCATCTAAAAGGTACAGTTCGGGTCTTATAGACCCTAACCGTAAACGAAGGTTAAAGTTTCACTCAATGGTGATGGAAGAAAAAATCATTCAGATGGTTTGAAAGCTGAAATATTGATTTCTACATTTAAATTCTAAGCTATTTATAAAATCTGCTTTCAGAAATTGTGAATTTTCAAAACCTGAGCTCCACAGCCGCACGTTTCCACCAAGAGCTTTGACGTTTTGAAATGTTTCCTCAGGCAGTAGTGAAGACCAATTCATCTTTGGTAATTAACATCGTAAATTAAGCCACCGTTTTACTGTGCATCACAGAAGTTGCACTGATGATGACCGCAAGATGAGAAGCAAAAAAACAAATTGCAAAACATGCTATGCGATGTACGTACACGATGTGCGTACAACAATAGTCGGTGTGCAGTTATGAAAAGTGCAACTCCATTCCGCTTCAAACCATTTTGTCATTCGTCGGCCAACACATTCGGAAAAAGAGCGGGGGCGTAACAAATGGGTTCATTGTTGATTTTTTGGACTATCCTCATATCACCTTTTTGTTAAGAACGATGTACATATCTCAAGTCAGCTTTTCCGTAAGGTCATAAGCAAGATGCGAATAAAAAACATCGGGTGCACAGAAACACCTTTAGAAAAAAAGACTAAACGCCATTTGTACTGCTTACTGCCTACAAGGTAATACTCACTTATTTTGCATCGTCTCAGATGCAGCTCCTCTATCGGTACGTTCAGATTGGCCAGATTGATGAAAGCCACCGACAAGCTGGCCAGGTTGGAGTTTTCACAGCTGATGAAGAGACCATCGTCGGTTCCTCGGGTGCACACGCACGGGTAGAACAGTTTAACTCTGCAAAGTGGTAGATAAATGAGGGGAAAATCGTTATTGAGTTATCTGTTAAAGACTTGTTACATCTAGAAAACTTCGCAACTTGAAGATTTCTTCATTACTACTATTTCTTTGACTTATAAAAACCAGCATTAAGTCGAGTAATTCTTTGAAAATGGCATCTAGAAAACAATTTAGCTTATTAATACCAATAGAACTCTATACGGATTAACTGTTGTGTTACTGTTTTCCAAAATCAAAATTGATTTTTTTCACTGTTAAAAAAATAAATCCACGCATAATTCCATCCAATTATTTGAAATACAATTCATTAGCACATGCGGTAAGGCTCCTCAATGTCGATTTCGTACTGTTTAAACAACTTAACCATCTAGCTACCTGTTTTATACTTTTTAGTTTAGCTTAGCTTGATTGACTACTCACATTCATCTGAATCGTCCCGGAAAACTGTTCTACAATTTTTCACAAAATGATCTTCATTAAAATGGTTCTTCTATTTTTAATTGTGAATTGATGACATGATTGTTGTCTGTTTTTGTTTTAAAAAAGATGCATTCCAAATACCATGCTCGCAGTCGTGGCTCAGTAGAAAGAATTGCACATCACCAATGGTTGCTACTCCGTGATTGACCGAGGTTATAAATTTTAGTGCAAATGCGCAACTCATTCTCTTATAATTTTCTCATTTAATTATAATTTTAAACATTTAATTCTTCGATTATTGCGGAACACGTTATTTTTTTTCCTTGATTTTTGGTAAACTTGCTAATTTATATGTTTGTTTGTTTTTATTTCAGAGTTTTTCAGCCTAAATTATGTTCCGACAACATTTATTTTCTTAAACAATGTTATTTATGCTTTGCTCTTTATAAATAGTAAGGTTCAGAACTAGAATTGTACCGAATATGGACCTTTTCAAATATTTTGCCAAACGAATATTCGGTCGAATATTTTATCGAGTTTTAAATAAATATACAAAAGCGATTATTTAAATTTCCTTCTATTTCTTCCATCTTAATGCCCTTCATGTTTTTGATTCGATTATTTTCAACCAGATGATATTACCAGATGATGTATTACAATATCTTTAGGGTAGGGGTCTTTCTGATGTGCAAAATGTCGTCAATAATTATAATAAAAAACGAACACACACATATATGATCTCAGTGAAACTTCATGTTTATTTGAAGAGATTTAAATTCTACTTAAGACTAAAGCGTACATCTTTCAAGGATATAATGGCTAGCATCTTACTAATGTTAACACCACTAGCCCACAGAAAGTGTACTATGTATGCCGTGACCGAGACTCGATCTCATGACCTCTGGCTTAGAAGACTGAAACGCTATCCTCTAGGCCACGGTCGGCGGCAATAATTGAAAGGACATCAGATTACTTGTCGCTTCTAGGGCGTTTATCACCAAAGAGTGCCAAGTGCAAAAAGTGTGATCTGATAGGACATTACAAAAACTGTTGTCGAAGAGTGCAAAGTGTTCAGAAAGACGAGGCTGTTGGTGGTGAAGAAGATGAGTGTTATGATTCAGATGACTGTCACTGAAGTTGACGATAAACAAGAAGATGAAAAGTTTGTGTTTGCTGCCGGATCCGATGAAATTGGGAGAAAATGTAGTGTGCTGTGTTGGTGGTGTAAAAATGAATTGGGTTGTTGATTCGGGTGCGGCAGTGAACGTAATCGACATTGAAACTTGGAACTACCTCAAGAAACAAAAAGTGAAAGGGATCTCTCAAAACAATGAAAGCCGGAAGACGTTGAAAGCCTACGGAAATAATCGTTTACATGTTTTGGGCGAATTCGAAACCCACATTGCAACGAAGTCGTAGCTGAAGTTTATGTTGTTGAGGACAAGGTTTCAAGTCTTCTGAGCCGCAAGACCGCTATAGATTTCTTCCATCAACACAGACGTATGGAACGTCACGGCGAAAGGAAACAAGATCGGCAGGAACATCGGTATGGAAGTTCAACTGCAGATTGACCAAAACGTGAAGCCGGTTCAGCACACCAAGTGTCATATCCCGATTCCGCTTCAGGACAAAGTACAGAAGGAAATTGATCTCCTGGTCGAGCAAGATATCATTGATATTGCACCGAAAGACTCAAGGTGGGTATCTCGGCTGGTCGTGGGTTCTAAGGTAGGCGATCCTTCAGCAGTTCGACAGTGTGTCGACATTAGGGCTGCAAATGAAGCTATTATTCCCCAACACTTTGCGCTGCCAACATTCGAAGATATTTTGCCACACCTTTATAACTGCAATTTTTCTCGAAAATTGATTTTAAGAAAGCTTTTCATAAAGTGGTCTTGGCGGAAGATTCGAGACATATCACAACGTTTGCGACGCACAATGGCTACTATCGGTATATGAGACTTGCATTTGGAATGAATTGTGCCTCCAAAGTATTCCAAAGCATAATGGAACGTGTGCTGAAGAGAGTAAACGGAGTCAAGGCATTCATCGACGATATTCTCTACGAGAGAACAACACGATACTGCCTTGGTGGAGGTGATGGATCGCTTAGACCGGAACGGAACCACAATCAACCAGAAGAAGTGCAAGATTGGACGATCTGAAGTGACTTTTATGGGGCATGTGCTCTTTGCCAGCGGAATCCGACCGACGTTAGATAAGGTGGACGCCATCAGAAAGTTTCGCGAGCCACAAACAGCAGAAGAAGTGCGCAGTTTCTAGGGAGATTCATTCCACATCTTTCTACATTTACAACTCCACTCCGAGAACTGCTTCGAAAGGACACCATATTTTCATGGAACCATCAGTATCAAGCAGCTTTCCATCGAATAAAGGAGGTTTTGGAGAATCCTAGACATCTCGGGTTCTACTCTCCGAAAGATAAGACCATTCTCATCGTAGATGCAAGTCCTACGGGTCTTGGTGGCGTGGTGCGGTGCAAAACGAGTGATTTGCTATATCAGCGAGGGTCTGTCCGACACCGAAAGAAAATGTGCACAAAATGAAAAAGAAGCCCTTACTACCCTTGGGCTACAGAGCGATTGCACATGTATCTACGTGGCTTAGAGTTCTTGCTTCTGGCTGATCACGAGCCTCTGAAAGTCATTTTTGGACCAAACCACGTAACTTGCCCGAGAATTGAAAGGTGGGCGATGCGCCTTCAATCGTTTCGCTTCAAAGTCGTCCACATAGCGGGGAAAATTAATATCGCGGATCCACTCTCACGGCTTCCGCAGTTCAAGAACTGCACAACCTACGATCGATTTGGTGAGGAAGCAATTCTTACCGTTACAGAACAGGTGACCCGTGGCACTGTCTGTGGAAGATGTAATCCGTCACTCATTGGCGGACCCTTTGCTGGCTGCACTAAAGGAGCGATCAAAGCAGCGTTTAAGATCTAAAGTGTGGTGGCCGTCTATGAACAAGGACGTTGTAAAAGCTGTACGAAATTGTTTAGATTGCCAGATTGTGGGAGGAACTTCACCACCGGAACCGATGGCAATGCGGGAATTGCCTGAAAATCCATGGGAAACTTTGTGTATGGATATTCTGGGTTCACTGCCGTCCGGAGAATCTCTATTAGTCGTCGTGGATCTGTTCAGCCGATTCAGAGTCGTGGAGGTTCTGCGTCAAACTGCTTCGAAGGAAATTATTGGTAAACTCCATCCTCTGTTCATGCGAATGGGGCTGCCATGCAGATTGATGAGCGACAATGCAGCAAATTTTAGCAGCAAAGGACTTTTGTGAAGAGCTTGGAATCCAGCTTCGCCACACCACACCTTACTGGCCACAATCAAATGGCGAAGCCGAACTCCAAAATCGAAGCATCTTAAAAATCTTGAAAATTGCTGAGTTGAACCGGTCCAACTGGAAGAAGGATTTGGAAGTGCAGAACTATGTGTATTCCCTCACTCCAGATCCAGCGACAGGAAAATCCCCAGTGGAGCTAATGTGCGGTCGAAAATTTCGGGACTGGATTCCACAGATCACCCAAGTCAATAACGCAGTGGACGAGGAGATCAGGGACAACGATCAGGCGTATAAATATCGATCCAAGGTGTATGCTGATGCTGCACGGAATGTAAGAGAGGCAGATCTACGAGAAGGAGACCAGGTCTAATGAAGAATCTGCATCCTGCGATCAAGCTAGCTTCAACGTACCCACCTACTCCCGCAACGGTTATTAGCAAGCACGGTAACACTGTTACTGTAGAAACGTCTGAGGGAAACAGATACCACCGAAACTCGAGCCATTTGAAGAAGCTGCCAACAGTTGCTGACGGTGACGACGACACAGGAGAAGATACATCAAGCTGGTCAACTCCGATGCAGCAAAGCACTCCGATCAATACGAGCCAGGTGGAGAAACGGCGAGGATCAGTTCTAACTTCATCTGGGACAGCAGAACCAACAACACTACAAGACCTTTACATTCCAGATGTAAAGGAAAATAATATACTGAATACTAAGCTTGAGAGCTTCTTAATGCTTCTCTTAGAATATATTTGAAAGGTCTCACGGAGAACCATTTTTAAATGGTGTGCAGATTTGACCGATGCTGAAGCACTAAACCTAGAACCTAGAATCTGTTCTGGGAGGGCACAACTTTCCGCCGCTTGTTTCGCTCGCTTGCATTTACAGACCGCATGGATGACGGGCCGAATGCTAGTGGCTTGTGACCGTGTCCTTTTTCGTGTACGACCACTCAAAGCACATTGATTGCTCAATTTTAGGCCTTCCGTATCGGCATAATAACGAAGATTAAACTTTATTTCTACAAATTTTCACTTTTTCAAATAAATTGAAGAAAATCAGGTACCTAAAAAATGTTACATGTCGCTGACTACTTCGATCCCCACAAATAATTTTATTAAGGCATTTAACTCCTAAAGTTTTTTTTGTGCCGGGTATTCACTTCACTTGTATTGTGTTCTCATCTAACTACCTGTGTATACTTTTTATATCAAAAATAGCAAACTTATACAAATGCAGAGGGAAAAAACTCTATACATTTAGATGTACTCACTTTTCCGGACATGTGTATTTCGGCCCCGGTGGAATGTATTCCGCACCGACCACGCTCAGAAGGAAACCGAATACCAGTGGCGCCAACAAAAACCGGTCCTCGATTCGCCTCAGCAGCAGCATCGCTCGTTTCCGGCTATGCGCCACTTTTTTTCTTGCCACTAGGTTATTTTTTACCAAAATTTTCGTTGCTACTTAACTATTCACTTGAGGTGACACTTAACTTGTTTCGATTACAATTGATAATGCGATTTGTCTTTTCCCTCCACTGTATCACCGATATTGCACCGATTATTTAGTAGTTAACTAGCACTCTAGTGGCGTCGTCGTCGGACTGTCGCCCGAAACAGGAATTCGCACATGGAACAAAGTCGTTGCAGTCGGTCGAGCGGCAAATCGAGTTGACCTTCAAGAACATGCTGACGAAACTCACCGCCGGCTCGGGAGAATGGCCGCCCCGCACTATACCTATTCTAAACAATCACACTTGAATCCAATCGAGAACCTTATTTCTTGA
>NW_026598315.1:0-36000 GCF_029784155.1 Uranotaenia lowii | reverse complement strand
TAAAATTAAATTTTGTATGTCAATATAAATTTTGGATAATTATCTTCCAATTGGAAAAAGTATGATAAAATTGGTAATGTGAATTGATTTTTCCTTGATAAAATGTTAAAAGACGTTATTTGACATGATTGTTGAATGAAATTAATGGAAAAAGCATCACAGAAAACCGTGACAGAATTTTTGGGTAAAATCACAGAAAGCCAGATTTTTTTTTCATTAAAACACAGATTTTTCTCGGCAACCTTGGTTCACTTCCTTATCCTCTTTATTTCGTTCCTTTACGGTACTCCAGTTCCGCTCCTTGATGAGCACCATCTTGGTGGAAAACCCAGGAATTGTAAATTTCTGATCCTTGAAGACCTCTCATCTGAACCGAAACCACACCTTCTGGTAATCTAGAAGCATCGATTCTGTCAGCTTGCGCTCCAACTCTTCTACCATCGCCACCATTTGGATTGGACATTTCAAAAACTTTTTCAAAATTTTAACACTTGAAATTTTTTCAAGCGACCGTGTCTGGGCCCATAACCTGATAAGTAAAGTAGGTCTAACTCAAGTGAGGTTTGGGTAACGAATGAACATAGAATGTTTTATTGAATCATGGCTGACTACTCTTTATATATTTCAATGATTACTATCTAACAGAATGTTACAGTAAAATCTAATCATGGCCTTCGATCTCCTAGATAACCTTTTGAAAACCGAATTTTCTAAATCTACTGTCATAAATAATGTTAGTGTTGTACATGATCGCCACTTTCTAGGAAGGTGCGAAAAATGCAGTGCACCAAATATATTTATGTCACCAATCGGCATCGCCGGCGACAACTGACACCGATCACCACCAGCTGGGCACGCCAGGCCGATTTACCCGTAATAAAACGGCTCATTCTAGCCGAGTCAGTTCCAAACCCGAATGACGCCACGCCGGCCGCCAACCGATATGCGATGGCTGTGCGCCAAGTGTCACGCCGCCGCCGCCAATAGCTCGCGTCATACGGGTTTTTAATTACGATCGCTTTTACTCGGCAGGGGTTCCTCGCATGAGCGACCCATTGACTCACAATCCGAATGAACGCACAACCGGGGCAAGGATCGGAACAGGATAAATCGGATTCCGGCTGGAGAGCGACGGACGAAAACAGTTGTTTCAAATCAAGAGCAAACAGAGGAGAGAAAAAACAATCTGTAGTGGAATAAATGTCTCCATTAAGCGAAACTTTCCGCCCAAGATCCGGTCCAGGTTGGTCCTCGACGGATGAAGTCGAAAGAGGCGATTACCGAGAAGAAAAGTAAACATCCTTATGCGGCTGCTGCACGATGACACGCACCATGTCCCATGAAAATGTATGACAAAGTGCGATGGCCTAAAAATAGAAAACCAAAGGAAAAAAATGTCACACCAAATGGCGTACGCTCAATGCCTTAGCAGAGTGAGATTTGAGAAAGTAACTTCTAGAGTGTTATTGCTACATGTGTTATCCCAGAAAACCTGTCTCGTCCTTAGTCTAGCTACGACATTTTCTTGTTTTTATGATTTCGAATGGGATTCGTCCGTCGTCGTTCATCTTTGGGTTACGTGAGTGTGATAAACGAAGCGTGAATTTTAAGAATTTTTACGCTTTAAAATTGGACAACAGAAAGATGCAGATTGATTTTAAAACGTCATCAAAAATTTAACTATATTGAATTTTACCTTGAAGTGTAAAAATATATTCTTCCAGGTTACTTGTTTAACGTGATGAATCAGCCAATCAGCTAAAAGCTAGGATTTATTATTTAAAGGGTCGTTTTTGGGAGCTACGTCGTTGCTCAAGTGATTGCCTTTCCGGATTCGATTTTTCGCCGTTTTGGTTTTTGTGAGGGCTTTTTTTTCTGGGTGAGTCAGGATAAAACCAAAGAGTCTGAAAAGCTTGGTCTAACACTCTTACACATGGGTGGCCAACACCATCTTTTTTCTTAAATAATCAGAGCAAATAAATAAATAACGGATTTCAATGATTATAAAAAAAAATGTTTTCATTTGTTTCCTTTCAATAATATACAGGTATGTATGATAGACAGATTAATGAAATTCGGTACAGGGTTTCTATGTTGCTATACTAGGATAGATTTAAAAAGACATTTTAAAATTATTGAGAACGTATTCCATTGAACAAATTTTCATTTTCATAACTGAATAAGAAAATTCTAAACTAAAATTATATCGGTGTTTACATGGCTTTAGGAACGGAGGGGGGTTTTTGGGGTTAAACCCCCCCCCCCCTCATGAAGTCCCAAAAAAAAGCAAGCGAAGTATTGTGGTCTACACTCAAAATTTTAAATTCATAATCAAATTATAGAGTTACGTTATTCATAAACAGCAACCTAGACTAATACCAAAACCTCAAAAAACCACCCCAAGTTCAAAATTCTGCTATTTTTTTTTCAAAATTTTCTCACTTGTTCAAAGAATTCAAGTCTGAATGTAAAATTTTAAATTTAATTACACACATTTCGGACGTTCTGGTTCCATATTCCAATAGCCAAAGTTGTATTTCTGGTTTCGTATTTTGGTTTCTGTATCCAGTTTAGGACCCTTGATTTTCAGTTCGAACAATCAAAAGAAATTAGAAATGTAAAGCTGCTTTTGAATCCTGGTTCAAATTGGTTTTGCAATTCATATCAAATTTGAATCATGTTTTTCGGAAATCATATACATATTCAATATTTTAATAATAGTTTTCCGAATATGAGCAAAAGAAAAAAAAATTGTTTTATATTAGAATTCGAAGTTCATAAACATAATTCTTTGTGTAAGAGTTCAAACATATAAAGCTTCTAAATGGCGATCTCATATTGAACAATCACATTCAGATTAATCATTTGAAATTCATATTTTTATACAGATTAAAAATAAACAATTAAAAAATCAATTAAGATCTAACCAGAAACACAGTATTTAGATAAAAGATTCGTGAATGAACCTTGAAATTCTTATATGGAATTAAGATTAGAAAAACCAAATTTTTTAATACATTTCAGAAATTGTATAGAAATTCGGATTCAGGTTCAGAATTCAGATACAGAATGCAGATTTCAAAATCAGAAATATATTTAGCTTGTAAATGAGTTTTTTTTTTTTCCTTGTAGGGGAGAGCCCACTGCGACCAGTAGCTGATCTATTGTGGTATTTACCCCGCGTTACTATATGCTTTCAGGTTCACCTGCACTATTGATTGGAGTGACAGTTGATTGCTGACTAAGCATTTTATCCCAATCGGGTATAATATCAAAGATGTATGATATAACCTTCTTAGGGCTGATATGCAACCATATGTCTTGTGCGCTTATTAACTTTGCCCCAAGTACTCGCTCTCTCCTATTTAGGAGGGCGCAGCAGTTGCATAGAAGATGCTCTGCAGTTTCTTTTTCGAACCCGCAGAACCGACAGTCATCGTTTTGAATTATGTTTATCCTTTTGAGATGCTGTTTTGTTGGACAATGTCCGGTCAAGAGACCTGTGTAAGTACTTAACTCGTGCTTACTCAAATTCAACATGTTTTTTCAACAATTCAATGAGTTATACAATCATCATAAAATTGTTCAGAAGTTCATGAGTTCAAAAATTTACAAATTTGCTTGTAAATTCAATTTCCAAGATTCAAATTAAAAAAAAAAAATTGTAGGTACATACAATTCAGCTGAAAATCACAAATATATAGTAGAGTTTGAGTTATCTTTCATAGTTTTGTTTTATTATGAAAAACCAAAATTTTATTTAACAAAATCATTCACAGGATTTTCATCATGAAATTGATTCATCATGGAAAATATGGGCTGTTAAAGAAACATGAACCTTACCTTCCCCTGGAAAATCTGCACGAAATTTAATTTTTTTTCTAGGTTTTTTTTTATGTTGCAGTGATTTTTTAGAAGCCAAATTTCAATCTGAAATCAAAAATTTGGTTTAGATTTGCATCAAGCAAACTTGATCCGCAAAATTTTTATCTCTTACTTTTTTTTCAATTTGATTTATTTTCATCAAAGACTAAAATCTTTGAATATGCAAAAGATTTTGGAAAATTGAACTTGTTTGATTTGAGAACAGAATAAATGTTCTTAAGAAATTGGAGGCTCTTCAAAAAAACTTATTTTATACTTAAATCACATAAGTCTACATAAGTCCACATAAGGCTATAGAAACATCCAAAGAATTCTTTTTTTTTAAATTTACACTATCTAAACAGATTTTTAAAATTTGAAAAGATAGTTGGTATAAGATTTTTCCGTAGGAAAAACTTTATTTGAAATCTACCTAACTTATTGATTTTCTTATATTTTCAAATGAGAAATGAAAAAACAAGTTTTGAAAATCTATGAGTAAAAAACACAAATAAGATGCAAAAACCGTGGAATAGTACCGTCTGCAAACAATGAGTAAATTTTAAAATTAGAAGAAAATTTGAAGACACCCTGAGCAGTTGGTGATAAATTGTATTTATTTTTCTGTGACATTTACGATAAAATTTTCATTGGTTCCAATGGAAGCTGTCAAATGAAGTTAATTGTTTGCTCTAAAATGCCAAAAACACTTTACATCTACAAATAAATTTTTCAGTTTGTAAATAAATGCGTTCACAATTGGTTGTCCTTATTTATAATTTTTGGTCATTTTTGTAATTTGTTTTAATGTTTAGTAATTCTTACTAATTGTTCGCAATTTTTTTTGAATTTTTGTTATATTATTCGCTTTTTGTAAATTTTTGTCATTTTGTTTCCATTTTTTTAAACATTTTTTTATCAATTTTTGTCTATCTAATAGTTCCAAGCATTTCTGTAATTTTTTTTAAATTTTTTGGCAATTTTGATACTTTGTCATTATTTTTGAATTTTTGTCAATTTCAGTCAATTTATGCAAATTTTTGCCAATTTTTGTCGTTGTTCGTCAATTTTTGTGGACATTTGTTAATTTTTGTTAATTTATGTCAATATTTGTAAAATTTTGTAAAATTAGTGTTTTTTTCAGTTTTCGTTAATTTATGTTGAATGTTTTGTGTTTTTTTGTAATGATTAAGTCAATTTTTATCCATTTTTGTCTTTTTTTCAAATTTTGTAATTTCAATTTCAATTTTTGTAAATGTTTTTCAATTTTTGTTGAGTTATGTAAATAAATGTCAAGTTTTGTAAATTTTTGTCAATTTTTTCTAACTTTTTTCCTTGTTTGTCAATTTCTGTCAATTGTTGTCCAAATCTATAGAACATTTTAAAGAAATATTAGCTTATACGCGACCAACAATTTAACCAGCTTTTTATATATTTTTCCTCAATCCATCGTAATTATAAGTTTTAATTTTTTTTTTGCTTATAATTATACGTATTAGTATTAGAATTAGTGTAAGCAGTTATTTAATAAATTTATCAATTCCCTTTTTTCTAAGTGGATCTCTTAAAAGGAAACTTCTTTTCCACTGAGATTCACTTTTAGTGTTATTTGTTTTGCTTAAAGTTACATTACCTCGCACATTAAATAAAAAAAAAAGATTTCTCGGCATTAGTAAATTTTGAACGCGATCTATTTTTTTCTGCCAGACGTGCCGAGAACTGATGAGTCCATAACCAGGAGGCTCAATTTTAGTTTTTTGGTGTGGGGGAATGTGGCGGGTCATTAAAAAAAATCGAATTTTTTTTTAATTTTGAAAAATTTTCACAAATTTTTTTGCATTTTTTTTTAATTTTTGTTTTTATTTGTCAATTTTTGTAAATTTTTTGTTATTTTTTGTAAATTTTTGTGAATTTTTGTAAATTTTTGTAAATTATCGTTAACTTTTGTATATTTTTGTTATTTTTGTAAATTTAAGTAAATTTCTGTTGACTCATGAAATTTTTGGAAAAATTTGGACATTTCTTGGAAATTTGTGAAAAAAATTCTAAATCTTTGTACATTTTTAAAAATTTTTGTGAATTTATGTAAATTTTTGATAGAATTAGTTTTTTTGTAAATTTTTGCAAATTTTTGTTAATTTTTTTGGAAAATTTTTGACAACTTTAAAATCATTGTGAATTTTTGATATTTTTTGTCATTTTTGAAATTTTTGTAAATTTTTGTAATTTTTTGTAAATTTTTGTGAATTTTTGTAAATTTTTGTAGCTTTTTGTAAATTTTTGTAATTTTTTGCTTATTTTTGTAAAATTTTGTAAATTTTTGCAAATTTTTGTAAAGTTTTGTAAATTTTTGTTAATTTTTTGTAATTTTTTGTAATTTTTTGAAAATTCTTGTAAATTATTGAAAACTTTTGTTAATTTTTGTCAATTTTTGTAAATTTTTGTAAATTTTTGTAAATTTTTGTAATTTTTTGTAATTTTTTTGTAAATTTTTGTAAATTTTTGTAAGTTTTTGTAAATTTTCGTAAATTTTTGTAAATTTTTGTAAATTTTTGTAAATTTTTTAAAATTTTTTAAAATTTTTGTAAATTTTTGTAAATTTTTGTAAATTTTTGTAATTTTTGTAAATTTTTGTAATTTTTTGTAAATTTTTGTAAATTTTTGTAAATTTTTGAAAATTTTTGTAAATTTTTGTAAATTTTTGTAAATTTTTGTAAATTTTTGTAAATTTTTGTAAATTTTTGTAAATTTTTGTAAATTATTGTAAATTTTTGTAAATTTTTGTAAATTTTTTAAAATTTTTGTAAATTTTTGTAAATTTTTGTAAATTTTTGTAAATTTTTGTTAATTTTTGTAAATTTTTGTAAATATTTGTAAATTTTTGTAAATTTTTGTAAATTTTTGTAAATTTTTGTAAATTTTTGTAAATTTTTGTAAATTTTTGTAAATTTTTGTAAATTTTTGTAAATTTTTGTAAATTTTTGTTAATTTTTTAAATTTTTGTAAATTTTTGTAAATTTTTGTAAATTTTTGTAAATTTTTGTAAATTTTTGTAAATTTTTGTAAATTTTTGTAAATTTTTGTAAATTTTTGTAAATTTTTGTAAATTTTTGTAAATTTTTGTAAATTATTGTAAATTTTTGTAAATTTTTGTAAATTTTTGAAAATTTTTGTAAATTTTTGTAAATTTTTGTAAATTTTTGTAAATTTTTGTAAATTTTTGTTAATTTTTGTAAATTTTTGTAAATATTTGTAAATTTTTGTAAATTTTTGTAAATTTTTGTAAATTTTTGTAAATTTTTGAAAATTTTTGTAAATTTTTGTAAATTTTTGTAAATTTTTGGTTAATTTTTGTCAATTTTTGTAAATTTTTGTAAATTTTTGTAAATTTTTGTAATTTTTTGTAAATTTTTGTAAATTTTTGTAAATTTTTGTAAATTTTTGTAAATTTTTGTAAATTTTTGTAAATTTCTGTAAATTTTTGTAAGTTTTTGTAAATTTTTGTAAATTTCTCAAAATTGTGTAATTATTTGTAATTTTTTTTGTAAATTTCAAACTTTATTTTGCAGAAGTTTAGACATCAGACATCAGACATCATACATTTCTCTCCATGGAGTCTTTAAAATCCAGTCAAAATTCAAACAAGTGCCATGCAACTATTTAGGAGCTTTCATCGCTTTTAGAATAAGGGTATGAGGTAATTAAATAAAAGAAATTAATCGCAAAACACATCTGTTATTTGAAATTACTGTTCAAGCGCCAAATATTGGAAAATTAAAAAAAAAAATACAGGTTTTCTCCTTTTATTGTTTCGATAAAGATTTTGATAATTTTTTCTGTCATTGAAAAAGTTATCCGGTACAACTGTGATCGATGTTTACTCTTAGGCCCGAACTCTCTGACATTGGCTCAGGAAGCAACTGACTTGCCAACTGAGCTGTGCATATAGTTTTTAAACTCCTATCTATTGAAATATTGGAGAAAAAGAGTATTCTCCTTAATATGCGCATATAGCCCTCCTCTTTCCTATCCCAAGTCCCATATTTTGATAAACTTTATCTCAAAATGGTTCTGAAACCATCAAAAACCTCCACTCCTATATTGAATAAAGCTTGAAATTTGCTCATTGTGGAAAAAGCTTTGCGAGCCATATGTGGCCCGCTTAGGCACCCATGGCACATGTATAATACAAACATGATGTTTGATAAAATTTTTCAAAAAAATATTTACTAATTTTAAAAGTGAATGGTGGAAACTCGCTTGAATAATTTCAAGATGGTCGAAGTTCTTCGATGTGATTGAAGATAAATCGCTATAATTCTGGTTTTAAACAGAGAAATACAGTGAAAAGCTATCCAATTGTCTATGCTTTTCAAAATATTCTTGTGTATTTCGATGAACTTTCTGAAAGCCTTGGCTCAGAAGTTGTTTTTTTACTTCATGTGCGATGTATCTCAAAATCTAAAAACGAGAAGAAATTTTTTTCATGTTTCTTACTTTGTTTTCAATGACTTTTTATAAGAATTGAATGTTTTTGATGTAATAACTAATTTTGGACCTAATAAAACATCAAATGAATCATATTACAACCCAGCTAGTAAGTATGATAAACGAGTCATTCTCCTTTGCCCAAATACAGAATCAGCTACGGTCACTGGACCCATAATTCAGAGTGCAACCTGTTGGTCTCATTCATATCTCTCGACTTGATTCCACCTGATATGGCCAGAGGCCCATCTTTCATCCGTATTGTTTTCCCCCCTGTCTAGACAAACTGGTCGCCCATGCAAAACAGTTTCCAGTTGCCACAACATTACATTATGCGGTTGGATAGTTAATGTAAGAGAGCGACTCCGAGAGACCATTCAGCAGGTGGGTTGACACTTTGACATATCGCACCCAACGACGACCGATAGACCAAAAGACCGAACGAAAAAGGGGTTGAGCAGTAAACGACTTGGCCCAAGTCAACCGGAGACGCCAATTGAATAGAAGGTGAATTTATGCAAATCCCAGGACTCATTCGCCATCTTCCAGCTACGACGACGCCGCCTTGCTGAACAGACGGACAGGTATCTATTACCATATAGCTTAAAAATGTTACCACCATACGAGAAGAGACTATGACTAATCCAGCTGAGCTGGTCCTGAATGACATGGCGTTGAAACCGTTTCGCCAACAAAAAACAGACTCGCGCCTGGTCTCAAAAGCGAGCAAGCAAGCGAGCGACCGAGCGACAAAACGGCATCATTTGTTTACAATAAACAAATCTATCATACTTAAACAACTGTAATTTCGAGCTGCTTGAAACATAAAAACTTCTTAGCTACCGTCTCGGTTGTCGTTGTCGGCGTTATTGTCAATTGGAATGGAAATCGAAATGGATGGTGGCGCTGCTGATGTCTGGGGGAGAGTGGAAGATTGCACCGAACTAAAAGGTTCGTCGTGTTTCGGTTCATTGAAGTCGTTTGTCCTTTTCTGGGTGATGATGGCGCTGATGGTGGCTTTATTTTGTCTTTTATGGTTATTTTCAATATTTAGTAGGTACGTATACCAACGAATAGGTATCTTTGGTCAAATTTAAAGCCTCAGATACATATTTTTTAAAACAAGCTCGACATCACTAGAGAACAAATTCAAAAAAATAAAGACTGACTCATAAAAATGTACAACATTAGAGTGATCAAAAAAGGGGTAGAATGAATGCTCAACTCAAGGCCGTGCGAACGGGAGAGGGGGAGGGGGGTTATAGGTTTAACACCCCCCCCCCCCCCATGACGATTTTTCCAAATCAATTTTTCAGTTCATGATATGAAACTAATATTGTATTGGGAGAAAAACTGGGTCCAGGAAGCGGTTTTAAAATAGGTGTTACCAAATTTATTTGAAAATTTCCTCGCTTTCAGCGGAGTTTTATCTTATATAACTCTAAGACCAACAGTCTGGACTCAGGGCTTTTCATTTTACGATAAAATATGATATTGACATATTAAATCCAATTATGATAATACATTTTTAATTGCAATTCCATTTTATGCATCGTCTTGGGTGATGATTTTGCATGTTTATGAAATAAGGGTTTGCAGAAGCAAACACAGAAGTACCAGTGAAAAAATAATGCAATAAATCTTCTCTTTCAAAATCCTTGTTTGGGGTTTAATGGTGTTTTTCCCTCAAAAGTTGTTTTTCTTAAGAGGTGTATACAAGTTCAGAATTACGAACCAACTGTTTTAACTTTACAATACAAACGTCTCAACAATGTTGTATTCATGTTACAGATATTTAATACTTGAGACTCGAGAAACCTCAACATTCACTTCAATTAATTGAAGTAATGGAAAAAATATGCATGTCATGAATCATATTCTGCAGATAAAAAACATTCGTGAAAAAATCAATTTCAATCTCAATTTTTTCATTTATGTTTTTGTCCTTGTTCAAGGTTTTTAATAAAACATAAACTTATTTCAATAAATAAGTTTTTAAAATTTTATGATATTTGCATCCAGAAATTTTCTTTATTATGATAAAATATATATCTTTTCATTCATATTATTATTAATTTAAATTAATATTTGAAAGTTTTAAGTCTTTTTTCCAATTCCAAATTTTTTAATTTTAAAGAAAAAAAAATATTTTAAAATATTCAGATTTTGTCTCAAAAATCTTAATCTAAGAAGTTGATGAGCCATTTATGATAAGCATTTATTATGAGCCTGCGATTCAAAAAAAAAGTTTTGATTATTTTTATATTTTTGAATCTACTTTTTCGAATCGATCATGATTTTGAAAATCACCTATGAAAATTCGAAGAACGTGGCAACTTTTAAGCTTAATTTTGATCTGTGTTTTTTCTACTTTCAATGTTCAGAACCAAATTTAAAATTCTTTAATTCTTACCAGTTTTATTGCTCATTAAATGTCAATATAAACTTTTGAAAATGATTGTTTTTTCGATATAAGTTCAATGATGATTGGAACGAATATGATTCATTTCAAATAATTAGTGTTATTATCAAAAATTCCGGAAGAAAAATTATTCGTACTCTATTTCAATATCAGGAAGAATTCAATTAAAAAAATCAACTATGACTTCAATTACTGAACACCTTAAGAATAGAAAAATCTATTTCCCTTCTAATCTAAAATCGATTGCACAAGGCACCAAAATTAACATTTTTCCTATATGCAAATCATGAATAGTTCTCGAGTGCTGACCCCAAATAAATATGCATTTGTTTCTATCAGCTTATGTTTCGAGATAACTTTTGAAAAAAGGTAAAAATTCATTCAATAAATTTGAGAATATAATGAAGATTTCGAAAATAACGGCTTGAGTTCAATGATCAAGTTTCCCGAATACCGCGAATTATTTTTTCTTCTGAGAAAACAGTTAGGTATTTAATGTTTTCTTTTTGACATTTTTTCCAATTCTGCATAATTCGAGAATTTTAACGATTTTGAATATTTTAACCAAATGGAATCTTTCAAGTTTTTCAAAAATTTAGTGAAATCGTTTTGTGTCTTCAACAAAGTTGTTAAATGGGTTTTCAAACACTCGAAAAGACTTTCCTAAATGATGTTAGAAAAAATGTTATCCTACCAATTGAAATTTCTAAAAATAGTAGAAATAGTATTTTTTTTAAAATTCTTGATAAGCTGAAGAAAAGTAAATAGATTCAAAATCTGGATTTATTCTCTTACAAATTGTTCATTTGATCAGTTATCATAGATAGATTTTATTTAAAACTGATAAATTTCAAATAAGTTATTTGAACTTAATCTAGAGTATTTTTTTTAATAAGAAAAAATTTATTTAAAACCTTTTTATTACTGGTGAAACTTGTACAACTTGTTTAAATTTTTTTTTGCTTTTCATTTTCAGCATTTAGTTTTAATTTTGGTTTATATGAAATTTCAATTTTGATTATAATTTCATTTTAGAAACGCCGTATTCCTGAAATATTGTTATTTCTACTGCCTTAAATGAATTTTTGAGCAATTTCATATCTAACAGTAAGGAGTTATATTTTGAATAATTGTAAATAAATTGCTAAAAATAAATATGGATTTGAAACTTTTAATCTGTTTTTTTTGTATTTATTGAATTACTATACATATACCTTTCATTTATTGAAAATAATTTAAAAAAAATCCATTTCATTTCATTTGAATCTTGATTTCAAATTTGAATGACGGTTCAAAGTAGCAAGTATTATTATTGCTCACTAAATTTAAAATTCAATCACCACCCCCCCCATGGACGAGTCCTTCGCACGTACATGGCTCAACTATTCATGTTTAAGGCATCGCGCTGCAGCTGCTGTCAGGAAACCGGTGTAAATTACCCCAAACAGGGTAAAATTGAAACTTTTGGGTGTTGAAATGAAACTCTTGTGAGTGAATGGTAGATATATGTTTTTATTTTACTGGTTTATTAACCTTTATGATTTACTTGATCGTGGACGATCTCCTAATCAAACTTGTATCTATGGGATTCGAAGTTATTGGCTTTGTAGACGAATAATAGTTCGGGGAAAACATGAGAACGTGTTGTCAAACAAAATCTGTACATTACTACGCACTATTTTGGAACAGGGAAAAGGAACTAATCATAGACCCTTTCAAAACTACTGGAAGAGGGACTAATCACATACCCTTTCAAAACTACTGACTTATAGACGGAAAAGTGCACTGAAACCTCTAACATTGTTTAGGGAACTATTAAACTTCGAATCACAAATGAAATATTTAGGCATTATACTAATGTCGAAGCTATAATAAAATCCGCAAATAGAGCATTGCTACAACGTCTCTGTGGGTCTGCCTTAGGAGTAGGTAAAAAATAGTGACTGAGTCCAAAAATCACCTATTGGATATTTACAGTCATAATAAGACCCAAAATCTCTTATGCCTTTTTGGTATGTTGGATCAAAACTGTGCTCGACTCGGAAGAAATAAACGAAGCATCAAAGTATAGCGTCGCTTTCGAATATAACTGGAGCAATTTGAAGCACATCGAACGATGCTCTAAATGTCACTCACAACATCAATTTATTGAGTTAGAGGCAGATCGTAGTTCCCTGAGACTCTCAAAAAACAAAACTCTCTATAAGGGGTATATCACCGGACATCTAAAACTCATGAAGAAATTTAAAATAAATTATTCAATTTTAAAGAACTATGACTGGATGGGACGTATGGGGAGTCAGGTGAGACTACGGTTCTTCCCGGATCGATGAAATTCTTCACTTAAAAATCGTTAATTGAACTGGGGCAGGAGTGTTCGACTTGGATTCAGGATTTCAATTCCTATGGGAAACAGGCCATCAGTATTCCAAGCAGAGCTTCAAGCAATTCTAGAATGCACTTAAGCCTGTCTGAAAAGAAGATCCAGATACACTAGTATCTGCATGTTCTTTGACAGCCAGGCCGCTTTTCGAGCACTTAGTACGTTCATATATTACTCCAAACTAGTATAGGAGTGTTGTATTGTTGCACTAAAAAACCTGGCCATAAGGAACATAGTATTTTTATTCATGGTACCAGGCCACTGCAGTATCCTAAGGAACGAAGAAGCAGGCCAGCCAGCTAGGGAAGGATCTCAGGCACTGTTGATTGGACCTGAACCTTTTTGCGAAGTATCGAGAAGTGCCTTGAATATGGAACTCAAGAACTGGGAAAGCACAACTATTATATTCAATTGGAAAACAGCAGAGGAAACAGCTCAGGCGAAAAGATTCATTGAACCAAGCGGCACCAAAACGGCACCTCAAAAGGATAAACATTATTCATCACGATAACTGTCGGTTCTGCAGGTTTGATTCCGGTATACATATACAGCGCTCGGTACATCGTTCGACAATATCCTTGCTAGATGATTGCTTTCTCTAGTAAGGGATATTGGTATCTTTCAGACAAATACAATGCCAGGTATTTGAAAGCTTGTTAATGCCGATAAAACATAGAATCTTATACCGATAATACCATCTCCTAGGTAGTTCATTTTTGGAGTAAAGTCTGATTTGTGGGTGCATTGTTCAAGGTCATAAGCTCAACTTTTATTATTTTCGAACTGAACCAGAAAATTCTAAAAGTAATATGGACTGAAGCAGTTTTAGTCTGCAAAAGTCAACAGTTCCAACCACTTCAGCTGGTGCTTCAAGGTTGAACTTTTGCTGGTTCGAGAAGACTTGTGACGTCCCGTTGATTCGGGTGAGAAACCAGCGACGGAAGAAAAAGCTGTCTGGAAATGCTGAAGACGCCAAAGTCAGAGCTTCCATCGGGTGACTCATTGAAGACAATCAGTATCTGCTAATCTGTTCATCGAAGACCGCGAAGGAAGCGTGGAAGCCATTGGAAAGATCAGTACAACATATTCTTGTAGTTTATGAAACTTTTTGTAATATACAGAGATATATGCTTGGATTACCCATCCGTGATATTGGCAACAGTTCACTCATGATTTCCAAACTATTCAACTGGCAACAATTCCAGTGAACACTACGAATTCGCTCCTCGTCGGTTCTTGACGACTCTTCGTCGAATTGACATTTTCGCTCACCGACGACTCTCTGTTGTTTTTTACATTTGCCACGCGGTTCGTCAGTCGTCATCCCCTAGTCGTTTATTGTCGCGAGTATATTTTAACAAAACTTCGTGACAAGCTGCTCGAAAGGAGCATTTGTTTTTCGATGGAGGAGCTGCTTAGCAGTCTAGTAAGTGCCGAGCAGAACCTGGAGGACAATCTTATGGTCTTCATGATCTTGCAAAGGCTGTCAAGCTCATTCAATACGTTGACTTCTGCCCTTGAGATCCGTTCTGATGATGGTCTTACACTTGAACTCGCCATTATTGTGTAACCGTGGTTACAAAATGCATTAAAACTTTTTTTCAATTGTTCTGTATGTAATGAGTTAGCTGTTGTGTATTTTGTTGAATTTATATGTAGGAAGTAGGGATTATTTTTTATATTAGCTAGAATGGGGATTTTTAAACATACAAAAACATATATTGTTAGTTTTAGACGAGCGGGTTTCATAGAGAGTGTTCATAGCACTATGATTATTGGGGGTGTTCCACCATATTTTGTGGCTGAACAAGGGTTGGCATAGGAGGATGGGCAAAGAGGAAGATGACTCAGCTTCCGTTATGAGTCATTTTTATCTTAGCGTTCGTGTGTGAAAGTTGTGAGTGTCCTAAGTAATTGTGTTGTATGTAAGTGGCCTTAATGGGCTTGTGATATAGCTCAGTTGGCAAGTCTGTTGCCTTCTGATCCGATGTCCGCGAGTTCGAGCCCAAGAGTAAACATCGAACACAGTTGTACCGGAGAAGTTTTTCAATAACGATCCGCCAACTGTGTAACGTTGATAAAGTCGCGAATGCCATAAAGATGGTAAAACGACTATAATCGAAAAAAAAAAAAAAAAAAAGTAAGTGGCCTTAAGAGTCCGACAACCTTGGATAATTCAGGTAAAATTTTCGTATGAAGGGGAGAAATGACCTTGTAATCCTTGATAGGTTTTCTGAAAGAAAGCCACGTCCTTACACCACACACGAGTCGGCCTAGGCAGTCTATGACTGACTACGCCTAACCCGTAAAAGTCCTGTCTCTCTGGTCCCGTGGGGCCATAATTATCAAGGAGAGTTGTCTCAGGCCCAAGGGCCTTAATCGCTCAGGAGACCCCCTCTCGGCGCGACCAATACGGCCTTGCTGTGGTCCGCCGATCGTGTCAACGAGGGAAGACGCCATTAACTTAACTCTAACAATCCAAAAACATTATTTTGGATAGTCAACCCTAGCCACAAAACGAACTCTGGGTCATCAAAGCAGGAGTTCAACAGCAGATCGTCAACTCATCGAGCATCGGAACACCGAGCAGGATCCTGTAGCGCGCCAACGAGTACCCAAAAAAATCCGTCGACGGTATGTGCCCCTGAACCACACTACACACCCACACTTCTTGAAACGAAAAATAAAACTCTAGAATTTTCTAAATAATAAAATCTTTAATTTTCAACTCAATTTAAACTATTTTTATTTGGCAAGAAACTCCACAGCTTACCCCGCAAAGTTTTTGTTCGCGTTCCCTCCGGTTACCCAGTAGTAGGCCGACCCTGAGACACAGTTCCTGCTGCTGAGCTAGTTTTCCGGGAGTGTTGAACCAGGAGGTTTTAATTGCAAGAAAGCATGTCACATTATTAGGGAATGCCGGAAGAGAATTCAAAATACCGAGAGAAAACCGAAATCGATCCTGAAGAAGGGAAATGCAGATCCATTAGCATTCACGGCCACCAAAACAAAAATCTCTTAATCGTGGGAGAGCCGATAGAACGATTGGTCTTAGGAACGTTAATCACCTGTTTGCTCCCCTTCAGAGCGTTGGGCAACGTTCAGCGTGCTCTATCGATCTTTAAAGACTCTGCTGTTGTAACCGATGTAGTTGTCCGTTTTCAGTGGTGAAAGAAGTGATTCTACGCCAATGTAGGATAGTGGGTGATCTGTAATCGACAAAAGACCCGGTAGACCGAACGATATAAAGAAAAAATACGGTACGGTAATAACCTATTAGCGCTCCATTAGCGCGTTGAGCAACGTTCGGCGTGCCCTACCAATCTTGGACGATTATGCTTCTGTTGTGGCTTGGTATATGGCGACAAAATACTTGGTGACGAAGAGAGATGGTGATAGTAGAATTAGATCTGCAATCGACAAAGAACCGATTGATCGAACGAGAGAATGTAACGATTTGGAACGCTAACCACCTTTTAGCGCTCTTTAAGCACGTTCGGCGTGCTCCACCGGTCATTGTAGCTTGTACTAGTTGTCGGGGGTTGTCGCGTTGACCTGTTGACTTCTGGCGGTGAGTAAGATGACAATCTCGCTTTGTTGACTGAATGATTTGATCTTGACCCGGATGAAGCCTTGTAAAGCGACTGAGTGACCGTAAGTTGGAAACAGGATCAGTTTTCTAACAACGAAAATGTCCATTCATGGTAACACCAATCAGGTTTTTCGAGGAAGTGGATAGTTCACAGGCTGCGATATGCACTTCCGGAACGCACCTCCAACTGAACACATCTGTATGCATCTGGATGGCATTTGCACGCTTAGCAGTAACAGTTCTCCAACGATGTGGTGGCGGCTTGAACCAAAAGAGTATACGGTACGATTCTGTGGGCAGAACATGTGCATATAACTCCAGACAGGAAACAGGGGGCTGCTTGACCAAAGAGACAACGTAGCAGCACGATCCACAGACAGCGTGTTCTTTTTCGTCGTTGACCTTGGCTGCGCTTAAAGGAGTGTTGGAAAGTAGTCTGTGTTGAGAGACGGAATCGACCAGCAGCGTACCGTAGAGCACGTACCCTGAATTGGGCTCACTGGATGCTTCGGGTACTACGCATTCACTGGTGATTTTGCTGGCTTCCTTAAGGACCTGGTGCTGTGGCAGATAGCAGTGTGGTTTGTCGTCAACAGAATCACTGTGGTGCTATTTTCGGGTTAAGCGTGACCTTCAGGAATTTTGTGGTGGAGGTTCTGGTGGAATTTCGGTGTATTGCATTCGTTTGACAATCTCCAAGAGTGATATGTGGATCATTGAATTTGGAAAGGCGGGCGACGTGGATTCAAGTGGTGGAGGGCTATGCTTCGGTTTTCAGGTTCCGATCGACGGTTTCCAATGGCCGGAGCTCTCCAGAGATCGTTTCTCGGTGGAAAGGAAGCACGCTGGAGGTGCGGTGGTGGAGCTGGAAACTGTTCAACCAAGAGGTTGTCCACCTAAAATGGAACATTTTTATCAAGAGGGATGTGGGAAGATAAGACGTTGACTACTTCATGACGAGGAAATCTAGTGGGATGGAGAAGTCGCTGTTGCTTGATTTGCTTGACTGACTCTCCAATTTGCGCAACTGCGATGTCCACGGGGCTTTGTCGGGTTGCGAGTTTATTCGCCAGCTTCCTGGTTATGAAATTTAACATTGCTGCAGAATCTAGCTCGTGCGTGGATCTTTCTGCCGTAATGGTCGACTACTAACAGCGAGACTCTCTCCAAGAGAACAAATGAAACGGAATGCACGGACAGGTTTACTGTTGGTGGACTTAGCAATCCACTTGGGTCTGGCTTCGCTTGTGTGGTTTGTGATCGCTCGGGTGAGAACTCATTCAGTGGTGCTGCTTGGTTCTGCGCCGCGCGTGAGATGTCGAGTCACCTCGAGTCTCCGTGAGCTCTGTCACCTTGCTCCCGGAGTAGGTGTGGGTGAAGTGACAGGAGCTCATTCGTGAGTGAGTGACCAAATGAACTCATGTGTCTAACCGGCTTAGTTTGTTTTGTTTTGTATGCGCTTTCAAACTTTTAAATTAGTTTTTACTTCAACTACACCTAGGTTTTTTTTTTACACGGTTTTTTTTTACGCGGTTTTTTTTACACGGCTTTTTTTACGCGGTTTTCGGGAATTAACACGGTTTTTTTTTACACGGTTTTCGCGAATTAACACGGTTTTTGAGAGAAAATATTCTAAGTCCCTTTCAAAGGAAAACACTTAGAATCTTTTTGAAGTTGGGAAAATCTTATCTCTTAGACTAAGAACATGATACTCGAGACCTAAGACCTGGGACCTGAGACCTGAGACCTGGGACTTGAGACCTGAGACCTGAGACCTGAGACCTGAGACCTGAGACCTGAGACCTGAGACATGAGACATAAGACATGAGACATGAGACCTGAGACATGAAATATTAGAAACTAGACATGAGACCTGAGACCTAGAAGCTGAGACAAGGGATATTAGACTTGAGACCTCAGCATGAGACATGAGACCTGAGACCTGAGACCTGAGGCATGAGACAAGAGCCATGAAACATGAGACTTTAGACCTGAGACATGGGACATGAGACATGAGGCATGAGACATAAGACATGAGACCTGAGGCAAGAGACAAGAGCCATGAAACATAAGACCTGAGACCTGAGACATGAGACTTTGGACCTGCGACCGGAGACAAGCTACTAGAATTTGTACCGCGAGAAACAAATTTAGCCCCGATTTCTACATGCGACCCCTCTAATGAAAGGTTTTGACTTGTAGATGACGAAAAATAGTGTCGCGACTTCGCTAGTACAAGCTACTAGTGTTAGTACCGCGAGAAATTAGTTTAGCTCCGATTTCAACTTTTGGTCAAATGAAAGGGTTTGACTTGTAGTTGACGAAAAATAGTGTCGTGACTTCGCTAGTACAAGCTACTAGGATTAGTATCGCGAGGAATTAGTTAAGCTCCGATTTCAACTTGCGACCCCTCTAGTAGAAGGGTTTGACTTGTAGGTGATGGAAAATAGTGTCGCGACTTCGCTAGTACAAGCTACTAGTGTTAGTACCGCGAAAAATTAGTTTAGCTCCGATTTCAACTTTCGACCCCTCTAGTGAAAGGGTTTGACTTGTAGATGACGAAAAATAGTGTCGCGACTTCGCTAGTACAAGCTACTAGTGTTAGTACCGCGAGAAACTAGTTAAGCTTCGATTTATACTTGTGACCCCTCTAATGAAAGGGTTTGACTAGTAGGTGACGAAAAACAATGTCTCGACTTCGCTAGTACAAGCTACTAGGATTAGTACCGCGAGAAATTAGTTAAGCTCCGATTTCAACTTGCGACACCTCTAGTAAAAGGGTTTGACTTGTAGATGACGAAAAATAGTGTCGCGATTTCGCTAGTACAAGCTACTAGGATTAGTACCGCGAGAAATTAGTTAAGCTCCGATTTCAACCTGCGACCCCTCTAGTAAAAGGGTTTGACTTGTAGATGACGAAAAATAGTGTCGCGACTTCGCTAGTACAAGCTACTAGTGTTAGTACCACGAGAAACTAGTTTAGCTCCGATTTCAACTTTCGACCGGTCAAATGAAAGATAATCATACCGTTTGTACAAAAAAGTTTTAAAGTTGATTGCACATAAAATTGAGGTAGTCAGAAAAATTATTGGTTCCACCAGTTGTGATGTATTTGTTATGTCGTAATGCATGAAGCACCAAATGAAGTAGTGTTTGGCTTTGTTCGAATTAAAATTTATATTTTTTGAACCATAAATGTTTTTATAGAAAGCATGACGATTCAACAAACATTCAGTGGTGAAAAACACTGTAACAAATTCTACTAGCTGAAATCATAAAAATTCATGATTGGATGGATAAAAATATTGAAGTTATATTTTCATTAACTGCAAATTTTTCAAAGAATGCGATGTTTGATAAAAATTTTCGAAAATTTGTAGCATCTTGTTCAAGTTTTCAAACAATCAAAAAAACGCACGGGCTCACAGCTCTCAGAGCTCTCTAGAATGATGATTTTACTCAATTTTCAGCTGGGTGCTGCAGCTTCTGCTTGCGCGTTTTGATTTATTTTGCCAGTTATTAAAACAAAACGTGATACAAAATATTTAAAATACACTTTAAATACTATTCAATTCCCCGGTTTCTCAAGATTACCCCCTGTAACCAATATCAATAAGAAGTCAATCTCTTTCACTTGACGGGTCGAAAATTGAACTCGGAGCTAAACTAATTTCTCGCGGTACTAACACTAGTAGCTTGTACTAGCGAAATCGCAACACTAGTTTTTATCATCTGCAAGTCAAACCCTTTCACTAGAGGGGTCGCAAGTCTAAATCGGAGCTTAACTAATTTCTCGCGGTACTAATCCTAGTAGCTTGTACTAGCGAACTCGCGATACTATTTTTCGTTACCTACAAGTCAAACCCTTTCACTTGACCGATTGAAAGTTGAAATCGGAGCTAAACTAATTTTTCGCGGTACTAACACTAGTAGCTTGGACTAGCGATTTTGCGACACTATTTTTCGTCACCTACAAGTCAAACCCTTTCACTAGAGGGTTCGCAAGTCTAAATCGGAGCTTAACTAATTTCTCGCGGTACTAACACTAGTAGCTTGTACTAGCGAAGTCGCGACACTATTTTTCGTCAACTACAAGTCAAACCCTTTCACTTGACCGGTTGAAAGTTGAAATCGGAGCTAAACTAATTTCTCGCGGTACTAACACTAGTAGCTTGGACTAGCGATTTCGCGACACTATTTTTCGTCACCTACAAGTCAAACCCTTTCACTAGAGGGGTCGCAAGTCTAAATCGGAGCTTAACTAATTTCTCGCGGTACTAACACTAGTAGCTTGTACTAGCGATTTCGCGACACTGTTTTTCGTCACCTACAAGTCAAACCCTTTCACTAGAGGGGTCGCAAGTTGTAATCAAAGCTTATATAATTTTTCGCGGTAATAACACTAGTAGCTTGTCTCATGTCTAAAGTCTCATGTCTCAGGTCTAATCTTTCATGGCTCTTGTCTCATACCTCAGGTCTCATCTCTTATGTCTCATGTCTCATGTCTCAGGTCTCAGGTCTCATATCTCATGTCTCATGCCTCTTGTCTCATGTCTCATGTCTCAGGTCTCAGGTCTCAGGTGTCATGTCCTAAGTCTCAAGTCTCATGCCTCAGGTCTCATGTCCCATGTCTCAGATCTCAGGTCTCGTGTTTTATGTCTTAGGTTTCTAGTCTCAGGTCTCAGGTCTAATGTCCCATGTCTTTGGTCTCATTCTTCAAGTCTCAGGTTTCATGTCTCAGGTCTCAGGTCCCTGGACTTAGGTTTCAGGTGTCATGTCTAAAGTCTCAGGTCTCATGTCTCTAGTCTACATTTTCAAGTCCAGGTCTTATGTCTCAAGTCTCAGGTCTCAGGTCTCAGGTCTTAAGTGTCAGAACTTCAAAGCTGCAGAATTCGAATGGTCTTTTTTTACACGGTTTTCGGGAATTAACACGGTTTTTTTTTTACACGGTTTTCGGGAATTAGCACGGTTTTTTTTTTTACACGGCTTTCGGGAATTAACACGGTTTTTTTTTTACACGGTTTTTTTTTACGCGGTACGTATATCAGTGTAAAAAAAAAACCTTACTGTAGTTAGATTTTCGGTTCGGAAAATGGTACCGTCAAATTGCACGATCTAAGCAAGGCATTCGAGCTGGACAAGAAGTTCAGGAGTGCAGCGTCGGAGAAGGAGTCGTCGGCTTGTCCCGACAAACCCTTTGTTGTATTGTACCAGGAAAAGAAAGGATTTAACAACAAGTAAGTTTTAAAAACAAATAGAAATGATCCGAGCATATTTTGAAAGCATAATGGCATTCTGCCGAAAACTAGAAGCAACCGGACAACCTATCGGCTATCATATGCGGATGCGATAGAGAAAAGGAGAAAGATTAATTGAGAAAGAGGAAAAGGGTGAGATGTATAAGTGCATGAGCACAGCCTACCCCTTGATGTAGTATCATAGGGTGAAACCAAGGGGCACATCTGGCACACGAAGCCCAAGGTGGTTTTAGTTAAAGAAACTATAGTAAACAAAGAGGCGCAATCTGATCCTTTTCGAAATAATGAGCTTGCAACCCTGCTGTAGAGCTGCCTTTAAGCCTGCTTGGTTTTGCTCGATTGGAATGACACTGACAGAAAATCAAAAATTCCAATCGTGACATTTCGTCTCTTTGTTTACTATAGGCTCGTTAGTTTTAGTGGGATGAACCCACACACGGCAGCAAACACCCGGCTGTTATGGTTTGAAGTCAAATTTCCAGCTTGTAAAAAAAAAATGCGGATGCGATCCTGGAAACATGTTCGGAAGCCTCAGTTCCAGGCTTCGATTGATCCTGCAAAACTGGAGATGAGCACTCAGCTTTACTAAGTTTGCTTTTGAAAAAATTTCATTTAATTTCTATCTTGTCACTACCTGGAAAGTTACTGAAAATTGTCACCCAAAATCGTCACCCGAATGCGACGATTCTCGCTCACGGTGACTACGAGAACTCACAAAGTTCATCCGAAGTGGCGGTTCTCACCTAAACCGACTACTGGAATAGAGTGACTTGGGTGACTCGACTAACGTCACGTCACGCGTGGCGCAAAATAGGGGCCATGGTGTTTTGTTTAGCAACTCCTGCATATGAACTAAACTTTGCAGGATATTGCTTGGTGGTTTGCGCGGAATCATTTTCAGCAAAGAATGTGCTGTGTCACAAGATCTCGCCATTGGGAGCTTGGCAGATTCGTAAACGCTGAGCATTGATGAAGCGGATGTGTTTTCAAACAACAGTACTGCTGAATGATGGTGGAGATCGCTATCCCCGGATTTCAACACTCACACTTGATGAATAGGAAACTCGATGAGCTCGTCGTATTTCGTCCTTCTGTCAAGTATCTTGCTCCCATGCACAAATCGTCGCTGAGTCCAACTTGTTCGGTAGGGTGAAGATGTGTGGAGTCTCCCAATGCTCGATCGGTTCAACCAATTTTGCCCAGAGCCTTTACGTTTCATTGGAAATCATCATCCAATGTGTTGAGATCTTGTGCAGACTTATACTGTATTGGTGGAAGGTTATACAGGCCACAGAAAAGGTCCTTCCTTAGGAAACGCTTGTTGTCCCATGTCGATGAATTCTTTTCGTCAACAGACTCGAATGGTTTCTTGGCCTCTCCTTCCAGTGACTTTTATAGGTACTGCAGCTAAACTTCAGTAGATCGATTTTCGGCAGCCGATGATGGTAACTGGAAGTCATGCTGGAAGAAGTCGATGCATGGAACTAAACGGATGCTCTTTACTATCCAGTTTGGACAGCAAAAACCCTCTCGCTCTGCAGAACCGATCTTCGGAATCCACTCGGAACTCCAGATGTGTCTCAAACCGTAACCTGGCAAAACTCCCGTCCATAGGTAAAATCCGCTACGAACTTCTCCAACACATATGTATTTATCAGTTCGGGTAGAAGCCAGAATAATGTATCAATGTTTTAAAGTATCAACAATCGGCCAACCTTGATGTGGGTTTTTGTTACAAACCGCAGGTGAAATGGCGCTTTGGAAGATGGCGAATTCCTAGTTCCTCTGCCGGTCCTGATGTGTTTTTGTCCTCGAATCCGGCTCGAAGGACCAAACGATCGGGCACTTACCGATGGTGGCTCGGTATTCGAAAGATTTCTCACCATTTCCAGACGACGGCTTCCTCCAGCGACAGGAATCACCGTAACTCTTCGGCACTTCTCTAGTCGGCTATTCACCCGCTTGAGGACGAATTTGATTTCCTGTTTTCGGTAGGTTTTCGAGCATAGTAAGGACGTTATAATTGCGTTTGAAAGTGCAAGATTTTGGTTGGTCTTGTTGTTGTTTTTGTTTAACAATTCATAGAGTTATTTTTAATAATCATTTCCATTGAAATTATTTCGAGCATAAGCTTGATTTCTTGTCAAGTAGCGTGCGCAATATCATTCGAACCAGTTAAAAAAAACTGCCTAGACGGTACAAGACAACAACAACAACGCTGATAAATCAGATTCCGCAACTGTCAGATCGGCAAATCGGCTTCGGGGGTGGCATGCCGACATCAAACAGACAGATGAGAGAAAAACGCAAGTCTGGTATCTATCAAACGTCACATTCCGTGTCGTCTGGGCGCAAGTTTCAGCACTGGTTTGAATTAAGCATGCTAGATTTCGCGCGTTCCGGATTTTTAAGTTTTAGCTTTAACTTGCAATTTCGTTATCACGCAATCGATATTGATGTTGATTTGTATGAGATAATTTCATAACGTTTCGTTTTGAGGTAGGTTTAAATTTTTCGGTTCATTTATTTCTTAACGAGTCAATCGTATAAAAGATCACAGACCCGCTTCAAGGTAATAAACGCATTAAAAGTCGTTACAATTAGCGCTCAAGCCGTATAACGGATGCAATGGCGACTCCGAAAAAGGGTGACACCTGGCCGCTCATTCGGTAAGTCGGTGACAATACTCTGGTACAGTACAAAACAAGCTTTCAGGTTGCCGACAAAGGATTTCCATTGGCCAGAAGAACGAAGGGCGACGAACTTTCAACCTTTTGGAAACTGCGGCTATGTTCAGCTGTATGGTTTCAAGGGTTTTTCCCGCGCGACAACTTCCAAAGGGTTCATTGTACAGCACCGGGCCATTAGGTTTCCGAAAAGGACAAATGGGCCTTCCTCATTTGGGCACTTTGTGTTTATTCTTACCCTGACTTCGTACGAATGCAGCTCCCGGAGACCGTCGATTTAGTTTATTGCATCCCAAACAACAGCGACCCGAACCCCCCAAAGTCCATAAGCAAACGAGCTGTAATTGTAAAAATTCAATTTGAAGAAATAAAGTAATATGGCTTGTTTACGATTTGTGGAGGTACTAAACGCGTTGTCGTCGCTTTTTTGTCGTCTTAAAACTGGCGGAACAGTGGGATTGATCTTTGAAGCAGTTTATTCCGAAGAAGAAATAGTAATGGAAATTTCATCAATCAAAAAATTTGATTAATCTTTAATTGACTCACTTCAAGATTTCAACGTTCTTAAATTTTATTATAACTCAAACTTTTACTCATTGTTCCACCCTCTCAAACTCGGTTAGTAATAATAATTACAATATGTAGCAGTGTTACCTACCGTTTGTCGGCTAATCCTAAAAGTAGTAGATACAACCTGCAATACACGCGTGTTAACCCTTTCCTTCCCACGAGGTTTTTCACGTTTTAAAAATAGAAATATTGATTTACAGCTAATGTTCTAGAACAAAAGATGCATAATTGAGGCCTACTTTAATGATCCATTTGATAAATTTTGTTTTTGAGGTGGATCATATGTACTCCATTGGGAAGATAACAACACATAGGGTGCAAATGAAAAACAGGAAATAATTGCAAAAAACGTGGAATTTCATCACTTCATTGATCACAAACTAAAACGATCCTATTAGATAAAAAACTTCTTTGGTATTCGCATCCCTCGAAAGTCTATTTATTGGGATATTTGAAATTTTCATTTTTGCCTTGAACAATGGCCGCCATGACACTTTGCGCAAGGAAAACAAAACATGCCGTTTTTCGAGAAAATCACGAACTTTTACAAATATTTTGAGACAAGTGGTCATTTAAGCAAATGAAACAACAATCCTGAAGCGATTTTTTTGTTGACGAAATGATTTTCATGAGTATTTATAAGAAGCTTCACAAGAACAAAAGTACGTTTTGTTCCCAGTGTATGACCAGTGATCCACTTTACCTACTCAAAAATTTATATGTTTTAGTTGAAATCTAAGTAAACCATCATTTGATTCTGCTTGCATAAACAACCTTCTGCACGTCATTATTTTTATTTGAAAGAAATTATAAAAACTTGTCAAGTTATTGAACAACAAATGACAACTTGATTTAAATTCGAAAAAAAATTCGACTTTTTTGCAGCTTTTGATCTGTCAAGCAAAACCTAGCGAACCGATTTTCTTCAAATTTCGTGCCATGTTTCTTCACTCACATCTACACATTCGGTGAAAAAATGGTGTTGATCCAAAGCGCCCAGTTTAAATGCGAGCTGTGCAAAGTTGTGGATCACCTGTGCTACCATGGGAAGGAAAGGGTTAAGCAACGATGCTTTGAAATCCCCTCATTGAACATCTAATAAGTGCGACCGAAAAAGGCAATAAGCCAAAGCCGTTCCTAACTACTTTTATTGATGCTGTGCGCTTTTAAGTGAAAGAACGAATTAAGATACATAGATTGGATGATTTAACGGGGGCTTCCGAAAATGACAGAGACTCGACAATTGGTTGTTCTTTCAATTTTATTGAGCAACCTTTTCAAACTTTGACAGGATCGCTACGTTAACATATGGGGCCTGAAATTCATCAACAGAAAAGGTTTGTTAAGTTAGCATTTGAATTGACATTTGAACACATCACAAAAATGTTTAAACAAATAAAAAGCTCAACTAATAGAGGGACCAAGAACAGGAAGAGAGCAATAAGAGTATAAAAGAGTAGAAATTTATAAAAGAGTCGAGAATTTAGTGTAAAGTGAGAGAAGGAACTAAGCATAACTTGATACTTCAAAACGTCTTTCAATAGGAACTTATTATAAACTTTTATGAACCAACAATTTTTGACGAATAGAGCATTAAACTTTCTAAAGTTTTTGTCATTTTTGTCATTTTTGTCATTTTTGTCATTTTTGTCATTTTTGTCATTTTTGTCATTTTTGTCATTTTTGTCATTTTTGTCATTTTTGTCATTTTTGTCATTTTTGTCATTTTTGTCATTTTTGTCATTTTTGTCATTTTTGTCATTTTTGTCATTTTTGTCATTTCTGTCATTTTTGTCATTTTTGTCATTTTTGTCATTTTTGTCATTTTTGTCATTTTTGTCATTTTTGTCATTTTTGTCATTTTTGTCATTTTTGTCATTTTTGTCATTTTTGTCATTTTTGTCATTTTTGTCATTTTTGTCATTTTTGTCATTTTTGTCATTTTTGTCATTTTTGTCATTTTTGTCATTTTTGTCATTTTTGTCATTTTTGTCATTTTTGTCATTTTTGTCATTTTTGTCATTTTTGTCATTTTTGTCATTTTTGTCATTTTTGTCATTTTTGTCATTTTTGTCATTTTTGTCATTTTTGTCATTTTTGTCATTTTTGTCATTTTTGTCATTTTTGTCATTTTTGTCATTTTTGTCATTTTTGTCATTTTTGTCATTTTTGTCATTTTTGTCATTTTTGTCATTTTTGTCATTTTTGTCATTTTTGTCATTTTTGTCATTTTTGTCATTTTTGTCATTTTTGTCATTTTTGTCATTTTTGTCATTTTTGTCATTTTTGTCAATTTTGTCATTTTTGTCATTTTTTGTCATTTCTGTCATTTTTGTCATTTTTTTCATTTTTGCCATTTTTGTCATTTTTGTCATTTTTGTCATTTTTTTCATATTTGTCATTTTTGTCATTTTTGTCATTTTTGTCATTTTTGTCATTTTTGTCATTTTTGTCATTTTTGTCATTTTTGTCATTTTTGTCATTTTTGTCATTTTTGTCATTTTTGTCATTTTTGTCATTTTTGTCATTTTTGTCATTTTTGTCATTTTTGTCATTTTTGTCATTTTTGTCATTTTTGTCATTTTTGTAATTTTTGTCATTTTTGTAATTTTTGTAATTTTTGTAATTTTTGTAATTTTTGTAATTTTTGTAATTTTTGTAATTTTTGTAATTTTTGTAATTTTTGTAATTTTTGTAATTTTTGTAATTTTTGTAATTTTTGTAATTTTTGTAATTTTTGTAATTTTTGTAATTTTTGTAATTTTTGTAATTTTTGTAATTTTTGTAATTTTTGTAATTTTTTTAATTTTTTTAATTTTTGTAATTTTTGTAATTTTTGTAATTTTTGTTATTTTTGTCATTTGTGTCATTTTTGTCACTTTTGTCATTTTTGTCGTTTTTGTCATTTTTTGTGCTATGTAACAGTGCATTCCTGAAACTAACTTTCAAATGAACCTTTAACCTGTTACTGAGGCAAAGCCAAAAAAATCCGATCACACGGCTATTTGTATGCAGAAAACAACACAAAAAAATCTGCCCAACCCAGGAAGGCAGAAAGTAAGAAACTTCAATCACCCGAAACATAAAATTGCACACCTAACTGCTCGAAAACAAGCAATTCGCACAATTTCACACGCCGTTTTCTCACAATGATCATCCGTTTGGGGAACTTTCTGCGTACTGGAGGTAGATTGGAGGGCAGGATAGTTGGAATAAAATACACGCAAAAATACCGATCGATGATTTCATCTTGTCGTCGCCGTAGTCGTTGATCAGAAGACGAGGACCGTTTTACGCCGATCAATTGACAAGGCAGGGTGGCCCAATCTTAGTTTTTTTTTCTTATATAGCGAATCCCACCAACAGGTCACATCCATTGGAGCAATAACTACACGAAATGGGCTATCAACGTTACCCCATAGAGTTGGGCCACAGACAGGGGCAATAATATTTAAACGTGGCATAACAATCGTTTCGAGCGCCGTCAGTCAGCCAGTAAAACCCCAGGACAAGACAGTGCGTATACTTAAGAGTACATACGCCATTTTAGCATTGACATCAATTGTGGCTGCAAAAACGATCAACGAATGAATCGAATCACACGCCAATGAACGCAACGGCTCAAATCGGAGAAAGATGAAGGTAATTTGGGCTTGTTGTTTACACGTTGCAAAGAGATGCTCGTCCAGCTTCAGGCCAACCCACGCAGTAAGACAGTAAGATTGCCGAAGAGCCTGACAAATGGTTATCCCAATTTTATTACCAACATATGCACGGTTTCAAAATTGGTATGATCGATTTTGGCCATTTCTGAGCGCAGGAGTTTTTGTCAGGTGAATTCGAGGTCACCTACAGACAGGCACTGATCGGTATGAAGCAATAAAATTACGTGATTGGCGAACAATATGGTCGAAAGTGAAAACGATATTTTTGAGTATGCAAATTTAAGGTTCCTGGGAAAATAACACCGAAATGATGGATTTCAAAAAAGGAGTTGGGATCATTGTTTTTCGCAACAGCAACGGTACTGTCGTTGAAATTGGTTTGAGGTCTAGGAAAAGTGAGCCTAAACTTGGCCTGTTGCTTATCTTGGCATGTCGAAATGCATCTTTGTGATATACAGGTCAGTATATATGTATGTATGTTTGTATGATCCCACCAACGAACCCCTGAGCTGACAGGTATGTTGGGCAAAAAAAAATGCGTCTAACTCGCACGTTAATCGAACACAGACTGAGTGGTCTTTCATAAGAGAATAATCTGTCCGTTGTTCTTGTTAAGGGATGAATAACGCGAAAGCTTCAAAATCCCAGAAAAAAAACAAAAACAAATTTGTTCTTGACAATTTTTCCAACAACGAAATTTTCAAGAACAACGGACAGATAGTTCCCTTGAAAAAGACCACCAAAAATGGCCGGAACGTCGCTGTTTGATTGAATCCCAAGACCAAAAAATAACCAAAATTACTACTAAAATTAAATTTTGTTCGTTTTATTTGGCACACTGTATCATTACTTGTGTCCTACCCAAAACTGTACTTTTATTTGATGAAAATCTTGAATCATAAGCTAGACTTCGCACTTCTCCTCAAACATGGTTCATAAGCTTCTGCACAGTTGCATTATCCACCGTTTTTACCACTTTTGGCCAATCCTTTTTTAAATTTTCCGATGTTATCAGCTGGTTTTATTTATTTTCGTAGCTTTGCTTTGGCCAAAGCCCAAAAAGTCTCGATTGGCCGTGCCTTGGGGCAATTTGGCGGATTCATGTTTTTTGCACAAAAAAGACTTTTTGTCTTTTGTTTTACCCTAGTGTGTATTTGGCGTAATGATTTGATGTAAAATCGGACCAAAATATAACGGGTCCATCATGCTGGTTGATCATCGGCAATAAACGCTACTGGAGGCATTCCTAGATATAGTTCTGGGTGTTCATGGTTTTCGATTTGACATACGGGTTACATATTTTGCCTCACTTGCCAATTGCCTGCCATCACCTTCTTGTAAAATTTTTCGGTGAAAATGCCCTTCTCCGTTTCAGGGATATCCTTGTCCTTACGTACAGTGAAGTATTGTGGCCCAGGAAGTCCAATTTCACACACGTTTCATCGTTCATGATAATGCACCCAGAACTTTAGTGATTATAATTTTAATGGCATGTTCGGCGGAATGAAAAACTAGAGAGAATTTATGTTATAGAAATTTGAAAGAAAGGTGGATAGACAGTCATTAGTGCGCCAATAGGAGAAAGTTTGATAGGTGTTGAAATTTTAGGCTAGTGGACATGTTGATGAAAAGCTCCCATGAATTGTCCCGCCTTTGCTCTACACTAGCTAACTATAGATACATGAGAAACCCAGAAAGAGAATTCCCATGTATAGCGAGCCCAGTGGTTTGAGAGCGTGGTTTTACACGCACTTCAAACGAGGAATTCTCTTTGAAGGTATGCTGGAAGGGCTCCAGATGGTCGTGCCATCTACCAGAGCTGCGGCAACACACACGAGCTTGGAACAGCTTTTATAGTGATGGGAAAGATGCAAAAGCGCGTGATCGGGTGGAGGCCGATCAACTCACGAATGTTCCGGTTGAAAATCAAGGGCCGGTTCTTCAACATCAGCATCATCAACGTGCTCAGCCTTCACCTCGGAAGTACCGGTGACGACAAAGACGAATTCTACGCGCAGCTGGAGCGTGAATACGACCGTTGCCCAAAACATGGTATCAAGATCGTCATCGGGGATTTCAATGCTCAGGTTGGCCAGGAGGAGGAATTCAAACCGACCATTGGAAGGTTCAGTGCGCACCAGCTGACCAACGAAAACGGCCTCAGACTGATAGATTTCGCCGCCTCCAAACGAATGGCCGTACGTAGTACCTTTTTCCAGCACCGCCTCCCACATAAGTACACCTGGAGATCACCGTACCAAACGCAATCACAGATCGACCACGTTTTGATTGACAGCCGGCACTTCTCGGACATCATCGACGTCAGATCCTGTCGAGGCGCCAACATCGAGTCAGACCACTATCTGGTGGTGGTGAAGATGCGCCCAAAACTCTCCGTAGTGAACAACACACGCAACCGGCGCCCGCCTCGGTTAAATATCGCGCGACTGAAGCAACCCGAGGTCGCGGCAGACTACGCGCAATCCGTCGAAGCAGCGCTGTCGGCAGAGGACGAGCTTGACGAAGCCCCTCTCGAGGTTTGTTGGGATACCATCAAAACAGCCATCAAGAGTGCTGCGGAGAACGTCATCGGTTATGTGGAGCGATCTCGACGGAACGACTGGTTCGACGAGGAGTGTAGGAGGGTGATGGACGAAGAGAATGCCACGCGGGCGGCAGTAGTGCAGAGAGGCACCCGTCGAAATGTGGAAAATCACCGACAGCGGAAGAGGCAGCGAGTCCGACTTTTCCAGGAGAAAAAGCGCCGCCTGGAGGAGGAGGAGCTGGAGGAGCTGGAACAGCTGCATCGTTCCCAAGAAACACGAAAGTTCTATCAGAAACTCAACGCATCCCGCAAAGGCTTCGTGCCGCAAGCCGAAATGCGCTGGGATAAGGACGGAGGCATCCTGATGGACAATCGTGAGGTGATCAAAAGGTGGAAGCAGCACTTTGATGAACACCTGAACGGCGCACATGCAGGAGATCATGACAGTGGGGGAAGGTAAATCGCCGGCGTAGCCAACGACGAAGAGGAGCCAATCCCAACGATGAGTGAAGTTATAGAAGCCATTCGCCAGCTGAAAAGAAACAAGTCGGCTGGAGAGGATGGCATCGCATCTGAACTCATCAAAATGGGCCCGGACAAGTTGGCCGATTGCCTACATCGGTTGATAGTCCGGATCTGGGACATAGAACAGCTACCGGAGGAGTGGAAAGAGGTCGAAATATAACCCATATACAACAAGGGCGACAAATTGGACTGTGAGAACTACCGAGCGATCACTGTCCTCAATGCCGCCTACAAAGTGTTGTCCCGAATCCTACTCCGCCGCCTAACGCCACAAGCAAATAGATTCGTGGGAAGTCATCAGGCCGGCTTTATGGAGGGACGGTCTACGACAGACCAGATATTCACATTACGGCAAATCCTCCAAAAATGGCGCGAACACCAAATCCCTACGCAACATCTATTCATCGACTACAAAGCCGCATATGACATGATCGACCGTAACGAGCTATGGAAAATCATGGACGAGAACGGCTTTTCCGGGAAGCTGATCAGACTGATCAAGGCGACGATGGATGGAACGCAGTGCTGTGTGCGGATTTCGGGTGAATTGTAGAGTTCATTCGAATAGCGCAGGAGGCTTTGCCAAGGTGATGATCTTTCCTGCATGATGTTCAACGTGGCGCTAGAAGGTGTTATTCGACGAGCGGTGGGCGAAATGTGGGGCACGATTTTCCACAGATCCAGTCAACTTATCTGCTTTGCCGATGACATTGATATAGTCGGCAGATCATCTGCGGCGGTGGAGAAGATCTAGCAAACTGAAACGCGAAGCAGGAAGGATTGGGTTGATGATTAATACGTTCAAGACAAAGTACATGCTGGCCTGCGGATCCGAGACCGACCGAACCCGCTTGTCCAGTAATAACAAGGTCACGATCGACGGCGACGAGCTGGAGATAGTCGAAGACTTTGTCTATCTCGGCTCACTGGTGACCGCAGACAATGACACCAGCCGTGAGATCCGGAGGCGAATTATCAGCGGAAGTCGTGCCTACTATGGATTCCACAAGCAACTGCGGTCGAGAAGACTTAGCCCTCGCATGAAGTGTAACCTGTATATGACGCTCATTAGACCGGTTGTTCTCTACGGGCACGAGACATGGATATTGCTCGAGGAGGACCTGCGTACAATTGGAGTATTCGAGCGACGAGTGTTAAGAACCATCTTTGGCGGCGTACAGGAGAACGGAGTGTGGAGGCGAAGGATGAACCACGAGCTCGCGCGACTCTACGGCGAACCCAGTATCCAGAAGGTGGTTAAGGCTGGCCGGATACACCGGGCGGGAATCCGGTAGGAACAAGACGAACGAGGGCGCAACGAGCGAGGTGGTTAGACCAAGTGGAGCGTGATCTGGCGAACGTGGGGTGCCCAAGGAATTGGAGAACGGTTCCCATGAACCGAGTGAATTATACTGCCGTTGGACGCATAATTGTCACATGTGACATTTCGACGATTTTGAATTTTTCATGCCAATCGTCATAATTTGATACGTATTATTGATATTTTTTGTCGAAACAGAAAGTTTATTCTAGAAATTTCAAGAAAAATTCAAAGTCAAATTGTCATACTGGGACAAATGGAGGCATAACTGTCACACTGAGACGATTGGATGCATATTTGTCACACTAAAGAAACGAAAGTATTATAACTTCGGAACGTCTAAATAGATTTTCACCAAATTTGGCACATGTGTCCTAGCTAGTCGGGAGGGGATCACGGAGATGTAAAGAGGGGGAGGGGTCACTGTTTTCGCGGAAACCCAGCATGTGCAAGAAAAACTCTGCAAACTGCTTCGGGTTCGTTGCTGGCACTTGGAAGAGTGCATGTGAACGTTACCCGCTTCACAACATTAGTCAAATTGTTATTCTTACAGTGCCGTGTGACAGTTCCACCGTATTCATCAATTGTCCAGGATGGCCATGTGATTGACGGCAGTTTTAGCAGACCATTTTCTTTTGGGTTTGCCTTGAGTTTTTGATTTCGACACACTTAGTAAAATACCGGAGATGTCTGTTTCTTCTTGTTAACAAACTATTCCGCCAGAGTTACTTCATCCGGAACTTTTCCCAAAACCGTATTCACTGCAAACGGATTGATTGTCCTGTTCTGGTAACGCTTCTCTCGCGGTTGCGACATTTTCAGCACGGCAGCTGACAGTTTGTTGAAGAAATGTTGCTTCCTGTATAGTGAGTGAGCGGCTTAACAGGGCTCAACTTGAGCTGCCGCAAATTGCTCCCCCGTGCCGTTTTAATGATCGAACCCGTTAAAAAGACTTCATTTTTGACACCAGATAGTTTAAATTTTCAAATAATCCGATTCAGACCTGATTTTTTTAATTTAAGCTTCCATTCACAAATAAAACACAGGAGCCACACACGAAATGCCAAACCAAACAACTACTGGGTAAATGTTAGTGGTGTGACAAATATGCGTTCATTTTTCAACTTTTCATAGAATTTCGCGGCATAAATGTCACACAACGATTTTCATTAAAAAAAAACAGTTCATTTTCGAAAAATTTGATCGAGGCTCATATGATAGGAGTGTACTTTAGAGATCCACGGCATGGAAGTCAACAAAAATAGCGAAACTGTGCGTTGACGGCAAAATGTTTTTGTGATACTTTGATCGCGTTTTTCTCGCTTTGCCTTTTTGTAACATGTGACAATTATGCTTCCAACGGCATTCCAATAATTCCAGTATAGGAATTATGTTCGTCAAGTTATGCCGTGAAACGGTATACTTTGTAAATAAATAAATAAAAGGATGAAGAAAAAGTTTCGAAAAACTTAACCAACTAAATTAACTAACTTAACTTAAATGACTTTAAAACTCACTTCAAATGGAGCCGGATTGAGTACTGACTTTTGGAAAAACGTGAAGTGACAACCGAAATTCGCGAAGGTACATCTCATTAACGGCTGGACGTTTTAACTGATACTTTTGTGAAAGCTCTCGCCAAGTTCTTAATGATTACACAATTTGGCAGTTTTCCAAATTGAAAGTTAAGAAAAAACTAAATAAATGTACCTTTTCCGTAATGTCACGACGCAACAAAAAAAAAACGTGTACCTGTACCCCTATAGCAACCCTCCTTGGTCAAAACAATTTTGATGAACTATATTTATCAACTTTTTTTACATCCAATAAACTACAAAACTGCATTTACAAAATTGAATATCATCAATTTTACGTTCTAGAGTTGAGTTTGAAGTGTGTATTACCATTTTTTGCAAGCTCGAACTAAAAATCTTCAAAAATTTGTATTAGATTTCAAATGCCTTCTTTTAAAGAATCCGATAAAATTGAAGAAAAATAATGCCTTCTATTGCTGGTTTTTTTAAATTTTGAATGGCTCAATTGATGACACAATTTCTGACTAGCTCTTTCAAATATAACAATTTATTGAAAGGGCGCAATCGTTTCTAAACTATGAATAAATAAACCTATATTCAATTTTATAGATTGTACTGTTTTTGATTGTTGAATTGTTCTATATGTTGAGAATTATTTTACTCTCAGAAAAATTTCCACATCATAATTTTTTTCCACTACAGAGACTGCCAAAATTTCAAATAGCTTTGAATAGCCTTGAACACGTTTCAAGGCTCAAGGCTAACTCATTTGATTTGAAAGACTTATTTATTAAAAATCTTAAAGTATGGTTGGGCTAAAGTGTGACCTAAGGACTATCCAATTTTTAGAAAATCTTGCAGTTATTTTTCCCAGAAAAAAACAAGAACAGCATTTGATTGGATATTTATCTCTATTTAAAGAAAAATTTCGAAGATAATCGATCAACTCATTTGAGAGCAGTGGTGAAAATGCCTAACTGCTATCGAAACGTACCCTTACTCCAACCAAGGTTACCGAAAAAAATCTGTGTTTTTGAGGAAAAAAAAACTTTCTATGATTTTACCCTAAATTCTGTGACTGTTTTCCGTGATGCCTTTTCCTTTAATTTTATTGAAAATACATGATAAATTGGGTTTTTTTTACA
>NW_026598314.1:0-36191 GCF_029784155.1 Uranotaenia lowii | reverse complement strand
CCCCACCGAAAAAAAAACAAACAAGGATGATTCACTACTATTTCTACGAATTGCAACACCAATTTTGCAATTCCATCAACTTATCACACACAAATTTTCCCCCAAATTTCACTAAAATTTACCCTTGCCGTCGTGGATGACTTCGACTATTCCCTCTCAATCGAGAATACTTGCAGAGCCTATTTTTTCTATTCAACTCAAATCATCCGCAAAATCCGGAAAACCCGTAGCGAAACCAGAACCGAGATGAAAAATATCCCGATAATATTCCGATACGCTGCTGCTTCCTTTCGTTGTTAGCTGACCAAATATTTTTCTTGGGTATCCTTCCTAGAGAATGGCGCTGACCGTGTACCGTCGTACAATCTGCTGAGTGAGAAAAAAGAGCACCAATATCCAAAATGTTGAACAGCATACACACACCCGACGGTTTAGCTTTCCATAGTCTTCCCCCGGTCGCGTTATTCCTACTGGCTGGACCGAATCACAACGAATGAGGCGCAGCACTGGCCAGGATCCCGCAGCAACCGGATGGGACCGCAAAACGGGCGAAAGCGCTCACCGACAAATACTTACACGACTTACTACTACTCACACATGCGTTGCACCAGCCAGAAAGGATGTTCGAAAAATGGAGCCGGACGTGAGCTTTTTCGAACAACCGATTAACGGGATGGTAGGGTTACTCTTTGAAATGGGAGCAGTTTTTAAGAAAAAATTACGTTGAACGTCCCTAAATAGGAAAATCATTCTTTAGTTTTGGGAAAAATGTTGTGTAACCGGGCGTAATGGGAGATTCATTATGTCTAAGCATGATTTTGATATAACCCTGCTCATTCCGGATGAGGACGTTTCAACAGCTGATTTCCGCTGTGGCCGCTTACGGTTTAACTTAAAACTCTGTGTAACGTAAGCTCCAGTTTGCATAACTTTCGTGAAAATGAAAGCATTTCTGGCATTTCCCCGGAAAAGCGCGAAAATATTATACAAAAATAGTGTACCGTCTATCCCCATAATTTCGCTGAGCCAGTTGGCGAAAATGAAAGAAGTAAGCATTGAAGCAGTTCGAAATGCAATTCGCAAGTATGGAGAGGAAAGAAGCTTCGTGGACAAATAAAAATCTGGGTAGAAATCAGGTCCAGTGGATAAAACTTTGGACCAGAAAATCATACTTGCTTACGCCAGAAAGATCCTAAAAGGTTTGTTTCTGGAGCATCCAAAACCGTGAAAACCGTGACCTCTGGTGTCTCACTAACGCCTGTCTACCTGTACCTGTTTGAAAATGCCAACAGGGCTAGAAGCGACCGTGCGGTAAAAAAGTAGGGTAAATAGTTACTTTGAAGTGAAATTAGGGTAAAATTAGTGACCAGATCAAGACGAAAACAAACTAAAAAATGACTTTAAAAACTAAAATATAATGCTTTAAAGACAATTCTGTTAGTTGAAACACGGTTTTTGAAAAGGCTCTTGGCCTCACTAGTAGAAAAGTTATATGTTGAACAAAAGAGGAACATTTTAAATGAGCTAAGATAATTTAAGAATAGCGACCGCAGAATCCTAAAGGTGGTACCCCAAAAACTAGAACAACTAAGCCCGACTAGAACTTCGAGTTTATCTATTTTTTTCGAAAAAAAAACCTATATACCCAAAAAAATTTTTCAATGTCACTAAAACAGTTGAAAAAGCCTAAGATTTTATTGAAAAAAGTTAACAATTCGAAATAAATTTAGAGAAACCAAAAAATTTTAAACAAAATTTTTATATGTGAGAAATCTACAAATCCAAATAAAAAAACCAGCAAATTTTATACGAAAAGTTTAAAGAAATTACTTGGAATTGAGTTAAAATTTACGTTTATAGAAATTTCATTTCGTGAAAGAGTAATTTTTTTAAGTAATGTTAAACGACTGATATTCTTTGGTTCTTTATTTTCTAATTGGCAGTTCACTCTTTAGGAAGCAAATTACAGAATTTTACAATTTGCCCGACGTTTGAGCCTTTGATCTTGGCCTTCTTCAAGGGATAATTTGGATTATACTGTATGTGTTCCTGAGTGTATACTGTGCGAAGAGAATTCCTGTCGGATTTTAACCTGCTTTAATGTTTTTGTACAGACAATATCCAACAATTTTTATTCGATTACGATCTCTGCGATTAGAAAAAATCATTAAAACAGGTCTGACAGGAATTCTCTTCACACGTCAGGCAAATTGTAAAACTCTGTAATTTGCTTCCTAAAGATTGAAATGCGAATTAGAAAGTGAAAGAGTCATGAAATTAAAAATTGAAAAGTCCTCTTGAAAAAGTGACAACTTAATGATATAGGATTGAAAATAAATAAACGAAAAAAATGATGACAGAAGCTTGACAATTACTCAAAGAAGCTGGGCGAAAATATGACTTATAACTTATAACTCAAGATAATAACACAAAAAAGGCTAACAAATTTTACGAGACTAATCTTCAAGGTAGAAAATAATTTTTCAAATTTAAAACTAACTCGAAGAGAATTTACCTACAAAAATGGAACATTTCCAAAGAGATTCACTACAGACTCTCTTGTATGATTCACATGTCGTTCATTAGAAAGATTTACTAGAGAGAAGTGAAGTTAAAAAATAAAGGAATTTAAAAAAAAATATTCACAAATTTTTTAACACGACAATTTCTTGAAAAAATTAACAGATCCAAGAAACATCCCACAAAATTCTTGGAATAGTGTAGAAAATGAATATCAGTAAACTTGGTATTACTGAAAGTTATCGAAAATTTCCAATAGGTTTCGAAATTTATATTGATACCTATGTACATGCTTGGCATCGCTCCTCAGATTAGCCTGTTCCGAGTAAGAGCGTGTATTTTTTTGCTCGACTCTTCCCAAACGGAGAAGCTTTAGAAAACGCACAGTTAGCTCCAGAGCGACCAAGCGTCCACCCAAGTGTGGGCAAGAGAAGCAAGCAAACTGATGCAGTGCGTTCTCGGTTCAGATAAACTCGTTCGTAATCGGGTGAAAGAGAAGCTTCACTGAAAACTCGATTTGTCTTCATCGGTTGTTGGACAAGCATGCCTATGTATATCTACAAATCTTACAAATGGTTCGAAAATGCCTAGAAATAAGGGAACTCAGAAATGAAATATCGGATATTTTCGATTCAATCGAGTCACTTTTCACAAGTTTACCTTCCATTCAATACAACCAATAACATTAATAGCATGGAATTTTGCCTGCCATGTGATTAAGTGCACTGTACAGATTTTGATTGATTTTTTAAAATTAAGTTGAAAATTATATTTTATTCTTTTTAACGAATAGTCACCGTTGATTGTTATTATATGATAGTTTAATGGCATTGCGGTGAACTTTTTCTTATCTAAGTTTGTGGCATATCGGCAAATTGAAAATCTAATTAGAGAGCAATTATGATAGACATGAAAATTGATAGGTGGAAAGGTCAAAGCTAGAGCGCTTTGGGTAGAAGAAACGAATAGATGGTGAAACTGTGAGCTTAGGGCATTGTTTTTATCGACAGCATGAAACTACTTGTGTGATTCTTTACCGCGCACCTGCTGGCTGTTTGTAGTAAGTGACGAAGAAGCCACATTGCTACCCACAACCAGCCCAGATGGGTCGAACACATGATATTGCGTCCGACCGGGCGCACGCAATATCATGTGTTCGACCCATCTGGGCTGGTTGTGGGTAGCAATGTGGCTTCTTCGTCACTTACTACAAACAGCCAGCAGGTGCGCGGTAAAGAATCACACAAGTAGTTTCATGCTGTCGATAAAAACAATGCCCTAAGCTCACAGTTTCACCATCTATTCGTTTCTTCTACCCAAAGCGCTCTAGCTTTGACCTTTCCACCTATCAATTTTCATGTCTATCATAATTGCTCTCTAATTAGATTTTCAATTTGCCGATATGCCACAAACTTAGATAAGAATATATCCCAGCGGCGATCAAAATAAGATAACAAAAGGTGAACTTTTTACTACGAAAATTCTTTTATAGAAGAATTACAGACTGAAAATTAAATGACGGATAGATAAAGCAGATGCTTAGTAGGAGAAAATTTACAGATGTTGAAAATGAGCCAAGAGCATATTTTATGGAAAGCTTCAAAGGTGCGTTCTAGACCCTTTGTCCCACGTCAGTTGCTTTATCTATCCGTCATTTAATTTTCAGTCTGTAATTCTTCTATAAAAGAATTTTCGTAGTAAAAAGTTCACCGCAATGCCATTAAACTATCATATAATAACAATCAACGGTGACTATTCGTTAAAAAGAATAGAATCATTTGGCTTTGGGAGGGTAAAATAAGGGGTAAATATTTCAAAATACAGTTCAAAAATAAAATAGTTGGCAAAAGTAGGGACGTTTACGGTACTTGCGTGAAAACAATAAGTAGCGCTGCCGATAAAAACGGAATCTGAAAAAACCAATAACACATCGCTTGAACTGGCTCAGCAATAGGAAAGCTTCACCAGAGCCATGCGGTCTAGACTTTTTGTCCGATTGGGAAGCACGTGCTTTACCAATCCATCGGGTTGGATGTATGGGTGAACGTAATTGCGCCTCTCGCTATTACTTCTCTCAGCCATTCAACTGATGTGGGACAAAGGGTCTAGAACGCACCTTTGAAGCTTTCCATAAAATATGCTCTTGGCTCATTTTCAACATCTGTAAATTTTCTCCTACTAAGCATCTGCTTTATCTATCCGTCATTTAATTTTCAGTCTGTAATTCTTCTATAAAAGAATTTTCGTAGTAAAAAGTTCACCGCAATGCCATTAAACTATCATATAATAAATTATATTTTAACAAATTCAAGCTTTAAAAGTCATAACACTCCAAATCTTGGTTAATCATGCTGTAAGAGTGTCTCTTTGGCGGCATCCATAAATTACGTAACGCAAAAAATGCACAATTTTGACCCCCTCCCCCCCGTATGTCACAAATCGTAACGCTTCGACGTACCCCCCTATGAAAATTACGTAACGCTGAAATTCCCCCCCCCCCCCCCCATCTTCTCATGTTTTAAATACTGATTTTCGAAGTTAAAAAGAGATTTTAACATAAATTTTTTGAACGTTCTTAAAAACGGAATTAATATCTATCCAAATCGCTTCTTAGTACTCATTGATGATAACTCTCTGATAAAATAAATTATTTGTCTTATTACTAGTTGCTCTGCAAAAAATACTCCACTTAAAGCTATGATCATTTAGTATCCGGACACTTTACTTCGGTGATAACTACGTTACTAGACCTCGGATATGCAAAACTTTAGCAGCATTGTGTTGGTTATAAAAATGTCTATTTTTTCTAGATTTTTAAATTTACGTGTGTTTGAGAAATTTACGATGCAAAAAGACATGGTACAAATAATTTTGCACAATCGCCTCGGAAATTCATCATTGTCGACTTGAAAAATCATGAACTGTCGGTTTTTTCTGAATTGTTTTTGGACCAAATGGTTAAGAAATATGAGGAGCCACTCTACAATGCTCACGAAGTTCAAACTTAGCATCGAAGTGGAACCCTTGATCTCAACTGTGGCTTAAAGGCTATGGTTATTGGGGATAACTGAATTCAGATTCCTTAACAAAGCAGTAAATCCGTTTCCGGCAGCTAAAAAGTGTTGCCTGACTAGTAGGCACAAGTCAATAATTTAGTTATTATGTTCACTATTAGAATAGTGAGCAGTTCCATAGATCACAATCTGTGCAACCGATTTTTACGCAATATGACACATGTGTTCTGATGAACCAGGAAATTTATGTTAAAACCGAATTTATGAGGTCAAATTTTTCGAGATGCCTACTTATGAAAAGGTTCCAACCAGATTTCAATTGTTTTTTTTACGCGAATTTGTTTAAAATACCATGATTTTGCAAAGGTTTTGCTGCTGGGGTAAAAATAATAGATTAATACATGGCTGAAAAAAGTGTGCAAAGATAAAAAAAAAAGATTTTAGGAAAAAGTAAAAGTATTTTTTGTTATCAACAATAATTTTTTTTTAATATTTTTACATTAAATATCATATTACCACCTTCATTTCCTCCATAGAAAGTTTTTCGATCAAATGAATAGTTTTCAAAATACACACGTTTGTAACTGCCCGGATTCTAAACGATCATAGCCTTAGTAATATTCGTGGGAATAACCAAAATTGCATTTTTTAAATCAATTGAGAAAAAATAGTAAAATTTCCGTTTTAAGATAGGATTTAGTTTTATGGGGGTAAATGTAACTGATATTCGGCTTTCCAACGGTTGTTTCACGTATATCCAACGCATATTTTATGGAGTCTATCTCAGAATCTTTAAATAGGAAAGGATATAAACCATTTTCAATCTTGTTGAAGCTTCAAATTTTAAGCTGATTTTGGTTTGCTAATTATTCTGCAAAAATTGCATGACATCTAAAAAGCTGCAATTAAACTAAAGTTTTTTAGGAAAAAATCGTCACGTAACGATGAGCATACCTCCCCCCCCTCCCCTATGTCACAATTCGTAACGCTCGAGCTTACTCCCTCCCCCCCCTAGGAGCGTTACGTAATTTATGGATGTTCCCATTTAGGAAATATTTAATGTAATAAATTTATAAATCTTTTTTTTTTATTGACACAATGCCAAAACGTTCGTAAAATGTCACAAACAAACAAAAAAAAAAATACATATTTTTTTAGGCGAAAAACTCTTTTTGTTTAAATTCAAATTTCTATCTAAATAATGTTAAATAGTAGCTAAATAAAATAATGTAGCGATTGAGAAAGAGGAAAGTTGCGCTCCAAGAGCTTGAGTCTGGCTTACCACAAGACCGAGATAGTGCTGATCACCAACCTGATTTCAGCACAATCAGGGATGATTACAGCTGGACCGTGCGCAATTGAAACCAAGCTTACGATCAAGTACCTGGGTGTGATGATCGACGATCGGCTTTTTTTTTTTTTTTTAAATATGTCTTTATTTGTATCAAATCATGATTACACTTATATTACATTATTGCATTAAACTAGGTGTTCAGCTCAATAATGAACTGTTCATAGCCCTATAAGTAACTAGATTATAAAAATTTATTTATAAGATTTTAATTTGCTGAGCGCAATCAAGTTTTTAATGTAGGAGAACATCCTGTAATAGCAAAAATATTTTATACTTAAAACTAAACACTATCTTAAAATTAAACTAAACATAAAGAGAACGAATCTCTGCGATGGAAGACTGCATCGATTTGCCTCTGAAGTTGGAGATGATTTTGTTGGCCATCTCTTCGATAGATTCAATGCCTGCAATCCGATGAAGATCTTCGGTGCTGTGCCAAGGTGGAAGCCGCAAAATCATTTTCAGAACTTTGTTCTGAATCCTCTGGATGACTTTCTTCCTCGTCGCGCAGCAGCTAGACCAAATCGGAACTGCATACATGATCGCTGGTCGGAAAACTTGTTTGTAGATGAGCATCTTATTTCGCAGACACAACCGGGATTTCCTGTTGATGAGAGAATAAAGAGATTTAGTGTATTTATTACATTTAGATTGAATATCTTCAATGTGATTTTTAAAAGTAAGATTCCGATCAAGTGTAAGTCCCAAGTACTTCACGTGATCAGACCATTCTAATGAAACCCCATTAAAAGTTATGGAATGATTTTCATTAGGTTTTAAAAAATTTGCTCTTGGCTTATGGGGAAATAAAATAAGTTGAGTTTTGGAAGCGTTAGGAGAAATTTTCCACATTTTCAAGTAATTCAAAAAGGAATTTAAATTTTGTTGCAATCTACTGCGTACCACCCGTAAATTTCGACCTTTTGCTGAAAGCAAAGTATCATCAGCAAATAATCTTCTACCTTTTCCTTCTGGTACATCAGGAAGATCAGAAGTAAAAATATTGTATAAAATTGGCCCAAGTATACTGCCTTGAGGGACACCAGCTCTAATGGGTGTCCTTTCAGAGCATGAATTTTGATAGCTTACTTGTAAGGTTCGGCTAGTCAAATAATTTTGAATAATTTTGGTGAGATATACAGGAAAATCAAATCGAGCTAATTTAGCTACTAAACCTTTGTGCCAAACACTGTCAAAAGCTTTTTCAATATCAAGAAGAGCAACACCTGTTGAATAACCTTCAGATTTGCTAGCGTTAATCATATTAGTTACACTCAAAAGTTGATGTGTAGTAGAATGTCCATGACGAAAACCAAATTGTTCATCAGGGAAAATGGAATTCTGATTAATGTGAATCATCATTCTATTCAAAATAACTCTCTCAAATAGTTTACTTAAAGATGGAAGCAAACTAATTGGTCGATAACTTGAAGGCTCTGAAGCACTTTTTCCAGGTTTCAAAATTGGAGTTACTTTGGCATTTTTCCATTTATTGGGAAAATAGGCCAAGTGAAAACATTTGTTGAAAATTTTAACTAAAAAATTTAAAGTGCTTTCAGGCAACTTTTTAAGAAGAATATAGAAAATCCCATCTTCCCCCGGAGCTTTCATATTTTTAAATTTTTTGAAAATCAATTTAAGTTCATCAATATTTGTCTCAAAAGAACTTTCAAACACATTTTGCTTAGAAAGAATATCATCAAATTCTAGGGAAATTTGAGCATCAATTGGACTTACAACGTTTAAATTAAAATCATGAGCAGACTCAAATTGTTGGGCTAATTTTTGAGCCTTTTCTGAATTAGTTAAAAGAAGTTTATCCCCATCTTTCAAAGTAGGAATTGGCTTCTGGGGCTTTTTCAAAATTTTAGTTAATTTCCAAAATGGCTTTGAGTAGGGTTTTATGTCCTCTACTGCTTTAGCAAAATTTTCATTACGAATGAAATTTAAACGACGTTTGATCTCTTTTTGAAGGTCGCAATAAATTAATTTCAAATAAGGATCTCTAGTACGTTGATATTGGCGTCGACGAATGTTTTTCAGTCGTATCAAAAACTGAAGATCATCATCAATTAAAGGTTGATTGAATTTATGTTTAACTTTAGGTATTGAAGCGGCTTTAGCATTGACTATTGCAGTTGTCAAATTTTCTACAGCCAAATCAATATCTTCTTTTGAATTCAGTGGAACGTTTACATCTAAATTACGTTCAATAAAATTCATATATCGCTCCCAGTTAGCCTTTTGAAAGTTAAAAGTTGATTTTAAAGGGTTTTCAATGGGACTTTGGGATAAAGAAAATGTTACTGGAAGGTGGTCTGAATCGAGGTCCGCATGAGTAACTAATTGACTACAATGCTCGCCTAAATCCGTTAGAACCAAATCAATTGTGGAGGGATTTCTAATTGAAGAAAAACAAGTATGCCCATTAGGATATTCAACAGTATAATAACCTGCAGAGCAGTCATTAAACAAAATATTCCCATTTGAATTTGATGAAATATTATTCCAAGATCGGTGTTTTGCATTAAAGTCACCAATAATAAAAAATTTAGATTTATTCCTGGTGAGTTTTTGTAAATCTCCCTTCAAAAAATTTTTCTGTTCTCCGCTACATTGAAAAGGCAAATATGCGGCAACAATTATAATTTTCCCCATAGAAGTTTCTAATTCAATTCCAATTGTTTCTAAGACTTTTGTATTGAAAGAAGGAAGAAGTCTAAATTTGAGACGACTATTGATGACAATAGCTACACCCCCACCTTGTCGATCAAGTCGATCATTTCGTAAAATTTTAAAGAAAGCATTGCTTTTCAAGTTATTGTCTGGCTTTAAAAAAGTTTCAGTGATGGCAGCAATATGTATGTTTTGAGTTTTCAAAAATAAAAAGAACTCGTCTTGGTTAGCCAGCAAAGATCTAGCGTTCCAATTCATAATATTTAAACATCTATTTGGATCCATGAGGGAATCGTAAAGTCATAATAATTTTGTTAGCATAATTAAAAGAAGTTTGGAAAGCTTCAAACATTGAATTTGCTTTCAACATAAGTTGCATCATTTCCATTAAATTTTGATGCAAAAATTTTAATTTTTCCTCAGTAATCTCACCCAAATCAACAAAATTGTTAGAATCAGAAGAGGAAGGAGAAGAAAAAGTATTTGAATTTCGGGGATTTTCCCAAGCCTTCGCATGAACGTTGAGACTTGGTTTTTTCCCATTTTTATTAGTTAAACCTGAAGAGGGCAACCCATTTTCAACCACCTCTGAGAACGATAAACAACGAGTCTGGGGCGCAGATTCAGCCCAGGTAACATTAAAATCACTTCGGGTATTACCCAGCCGTGATTCCAATGTAGACCGAGGCTGAATGCGAACAGGCAGGTTGTTTGCCGGCCCGACGTGTAAAGACGAAAAAGAGGAAGGAGGAGAAGAAACTTTTCTGGAAACTTTGGGATTTTTCCTAGAAGCAATAATTTTTGCCCTGATGGGACAGTCTAGCGAATTCAAGGAATGATTACCTGCGCAATTTGCACACTTAAAAAATTCTGTTTTTGGCTTATCACCACCAAAAAGGCATTTAGATTTTTCATGATCGAATGAGCCGCAAAACATGCATCTGGCATTCATTCTACAATTTTTAGTGCCATGACAAAAAGCTTGACAACGACGACATTGCGTAATATTTTGAAGAAAATTGGTAGAAGATTTACGAAAAGGTTCGAATTTGACTCGACAATGAAACATAAGACGAGCCTTTTCAAGAATTTGCAAATTATTAACCTGATCCTTTTTAAAATGGATCAAATAAAGTTCAGGAGCAAAACCAACACTACTGATATTATTCGTGTTGGTTCTTTTCCTCATTTGAATTACTTGAATTGGAGAAAAACCTAACAAAGAATTTAATTCAGCTGTGATCTCATCCGGTGTCTGATCGCCAGTGAGACCACGAAGTACAACTTTAAATGGACGATCACTTCTAGTGTCGTACGTAAAAAATTGGTGTTTTTTATTATTCAAATAATTTAAAACCTTTTGAAAATCATTAAAAGATTCCGCCAATATACGAGCAGTTCCCCTTCGACCGATCTGAAAAGAAATCTTCACATCCTTGACGGAAGTGACGATTTCTTTCCGAAAGGCATTGAAGTCAGGAATCGTGACCGTTATTGGTGGAATCTTTTCGTTTTTAAGAGTATAAGAAGAAGAAGAAGGTTTCTTAGTACTCTTATCAGAATTAAATATGAATATTTCCTCATCACCGATGTTATGAAGGACATCGAATGAATTGGAAATTTCAACTTTTTGGCAGATGGCCCTGGATTAGGTTCAGCAATCCGTTTTCTTCCGGCCCTTGAGCCGGCCGAAGACTTCCCCATGCTGGAAAGAAAAGAGAAAATATGAATAAAAGAAAATGAAAATAATTATAGCACTGAAAAGTGCTGATTGAAATACAGGTAAGGAAAAAATAAATAATGTAAAATGTTCCTGCAGGTACACAGCAACGATACGATGCTCCGGCGTACGTGTTGACGGCTCAACGGTACAGATGGAAGTGATTGACGATCGGCTGAGTTTTACGGCCCACTCGTGACTACACCTGCAAAAGAGCGGCAATGGCGATAGCAGCCCTCTCACTGGCCATGTCGAACAACTCGGCGACCCGCTGCAACGGAAGGAGGGCTTTGGCGAGTGTCACCTCGTCCATTTTGCGGTACGGAGCGGCGTGGAAGCCTTGAGCACGCAGTGTAATCTGCAGAACCGGTTTTTACGCAATATGACAGATGCGTTCTGATGGACAAAAAAAAATGTTAAAACCGGATTTAAGAGATCAAATTTTTCGAGATACCAACTCATGAAAAGGTTCCAACCAGATTCCAATTGCTTTTTCCAGGTGAGTTTGTGTAAAATATCATGATTTTGCAAAGGTTTTGGTTCTGTGGTAAAAAAAATAAATCAATACATGACTGAAAAAAGTGTGCAAAGATAAAAAAGAGATTTTATGAAAAAGTTAGAGTATTTTTTGAAATCTTAGAAAATTTTTTTTTCTAATATTTTTAGTTTAAATGTCATATTAACACCTTCATTTCCTACATAGAAAGTTTTTCGATCAAATGAATAGTTTTCAAAATACACACGTTTGTAACTGCCCGGATACTAAATGATCATATCCTTACTACGTGAGGTGCAGAGGATGTGTATTATTGCTAACACTTGGCACTCACGAGTCATGGGTCACGACGTCGGGTGAATTTTTCGAGTCGGTGTTGGATGTTGTAATCGTCGGAAAACATACGAGTCGCTGCATTAAAAGTCCCGATCGTGTGCTATGATAGGTGTGAGTCTAGGATACGCGACTCTGTAACCGGCGAGTGTTTTAGAAGCCCAAGGTTAGTGGAAATCATCGCGTTAGTCATGCAAATGTGCGAAGGAAGTGCTGGCGTGGAGAGGAGGCGGACCGTACCATACACCATCGGCACAACAAACATGAAATGGCCCAGCAGACGAACGAGCACGATGGCGAACAACAGATGGCGCTGCTCTCAACAGGTGAAAAGGCAGCCATAGGCGGGCTTCACAAGTGGCGCAATGGGGCGTAATCCCAGGATGGGGTCGTATCCCGGTTCCGGGGGCAATGCCCTTTACTTAGAGCGATTACTTCACAAGAAACATTGAAACACGACACATCATACCAGTCGCGTCATTTGAATGTGATAGTGAAACCACAAAGTCGGATAAAACCCGTGTTAAAAGGTTTATTATACGACCAGGTGAGAAATGACCGCCGCTCCGCCCTTTCTATCCCATTGCACCAACAGGACCCCTTTCCTTTGTGTCGAATGAAGTTTGCTGATCGGAGGACGAGAAGCACGTGCAGTTGAGGACGATAATTGCAAAAAAGCACCGTCATTGCTGCTCACCGAAGCGGCCGACTGTCCCTAAGCGACCGAGGACAACGATCCGTTCAACCGTTTGGACGCCGGCAGCAGGAGCTGGAAGTCATTGCAGTGCGGATGTCCCCCGGAGAAACTGACCGTCAAGAACTGAGCCGCCCGTCGCTCAGCAGGAAGTGTCAGTCTTGGAGTTCGTGAGACCAACAGTAACGAGGTAGGAGCTAAAAAGCCCACCATAAGCATTTATATGAAAGTGGGAGTGGTTACAGTAGTTTGTCGACCAGTAAAGTGTAGAAAGTTCGTCTCTTCAAGACTCAGTGTTTCCTTTCGCTAGCTTTCTCTATTTCCAGTGGTGCTGGGCAGGCTAACTCACCCACAGGTTATAACTCTTGACCGGCAAATAACGTTCAGAAAAGTTGTGCGGCGATAATCCTAGTTTTGCTATGCTAACCGAAAGGATGAAGGATGGAACACGCTCGGAGTAGACTGGCTCCATCGGTGGGGAGCTGACGTGTAGTTTGCGTCCGATCCCAAGGTTTAAGCTGCAAATATACTTTACCTTCTGCGTGGTGGAAGCCTAGTGAATGTCACTTAATCGGAGCTGTGGACATCGTAGGGAGTAGGATTGTTCGATTGACGAAGAATACTCGAGGAGTAGAGAGAGTGGCTAACGACGTCGGATGAGTAATTTGAATCGGTGCGTGTATTTAGGGTGGTGTATTCTTCAGGAATCATCAGAGTCGTGTGTTATGACGGGCACTACTACCTATTGGATAAGCTGTTCTCGACCAACACACAACGGAAAATAGTGACAACCCTCGATTCGCCAAGAGGTCTGGTCTCGAGTCGCCAGGAGGAGTGGTTGGTGTGTTCAGCCTCAAGCAGTGCTCGAAACCTTCATTGACAGAAAACGGGTTGAATATGAGAGAAAAAGCTCTCCCTTTCATCTTCTTCGGCAGTCGATGAAATAATCTCCGTTTGGAGAGAGTGAGCTTCTTGTTGACTGTGAATGTCTTCTCTTTTGTTTCGCCATTCGTTTCACACTCATTCGTTCCACAAAGTCGTGACAGGATCAAACGTTCAAAAATCATTCAATTGGATCCTCTTTCAATGTGTGAGCCAATCATATTCGCCTGTGCTACTTTGCATGTACCGATAAAAGTGATAAAAATTAATAGCGGCTAAACGGTAAACGTTAGACACTTGATGTTTTCGAGACAATTTATCTACGCAACAAAAACTTTCGTATTCTATTGAAAAACATCTTAAAATTCTCATCTTCATCTAGAAGGGAAAAATGCCTATTTTCAATCAACTTATAGAGTTCGGCTGAGTTCGTACATCTTTATTAATTGATTCATTTTTCAAAGTTTTTAGCTTTCAGACGATGTAGGCGCACAAAACATTAATTTTCATTAGTTTAATTGCAAACTGAGGCGTTTTCACCTAGAAAAAGTCAATAAACAACAGAAAAAAAAACTCAATAGGGATTGAATGTATACAAATAAACAAATGCAATTTAATGTTTTGTTTTTACATCATTGAAAAGCTGATAACTTGAATAATTGAATCAAATAATAAAAAATACTCTTGAGGTAATAATTGGGGGCATTGAATTAGTATAAATTCTTCTTGTCTCTATAATGTTCAACAAAGTTGGGTGTTTAAGCAATTTGAACATTTTTTATCCCTACACTGATTTTCTGAAACTTATTCAAAAAATAAATTATTTAACCTTGTAGTGTCAAAACCGCCTGACGGGCTCTACTAAAATCACCATAAAACCATTTTTTTTACTACAATAATTTTTATTTACTTTTTTCGCAGAATCTTTCTAAATATGGTAAGCTAACAAACCATACTAATGCAAATGGTTTGATAAGCTGTTGTTTTTTTTAGTTAGGTAGAAGAGATGAACCCCGCTTAAAGGTGGGGTTGGAGAAGTATGACAACATTTCGAAAAATAGGTACAACATTTACTTTTAGTATAAGTTGAAATATCCCAGTTATTTGAGAAAAATTTCAACAAAACCTACTTAAAAATATAACTATTGGTCAGGGTTTATATATTTCAAAATTCAGGAGAAATTGGTTGAAGTTTATGGAATCTACAATCGAAAAAGTACTGAAAGTGAATTTCTTTAGCTCCTATGCAATTGTCAAATTTCTGTCTCATCTTTAAAGTTTTTCGTAGAATAAACCTTGTTTGTAATCATAAAACAAGGCTTTTGTGAATTTTTCAGCAAAAATAAAATTGGGTTCTAGAGGATTAACAAATACTGAAAAAATCTCATTTTATTTTTTAAATTGCTTATAACTTTTTCTGTTTTTTCATTCGATTACTGTGATGTCCTCGATAATTTTTTTAATTGCATGATCTACAGATCTATTAAATGAATCAGGTGTATACACGAAGTATTTTTTAAAATATGTTTTATCTCTCTTCTATGTGAATCAATCCTTTATTTTTAAAAAGAATATGAAAGATCTTGTTGCATAAATAAATTTCCTCAAAGACATCAAGTTTCTATCGTTTACCGCTTAGCCGCTATTAATTTGAACGCTTTGCGCCGGGAACAACGCGTACGTTCAACTTTTCTCAAACGGATTCCATTCATTCAAAATCGAAATGACTGAATTTGCATCGAAGCTCACAGTAATGTCCTCGAAGTGACTGTGACCGTTGGCCAAAACGAATGGGAAGATGAGCGAAAGAAAATTGTAAACGCTGTCAGTCAGAGAGAGATTTTTGAGTGAGAGAAGGCAATGAAGGAAACGAAAACGGAAGACTCTGAATGGAGAGAAATTTCACATTCACGCAAGGCTGTCTATAGTTTTAAGCTCTGGCCTCAAGTCTTTATGAGAGAGGTTTCGAGTTGCCAGAGTTGCATGTTATGAATGATAACCTCTAATCGTCACGAAGAGAAGTTAGCTCTCTAGTCGTCAGAGGAGAGATCAGAACTTGAGTTGTGTAGATAGAGAAGAGGTATTTTGCCTCAACCTTGAGTAGAACAATGTGGTTTCGTTAATGAGTAGGCCGACTTCCCACATTCAAACTAAAGGTCAGAAGCACCGGGTGGACTTTATTTAGGTGGTAGAAGGTATTTGAAGAATATACCAAGAGTCGTCCCATTGCACTTATGGGCCCAGAGTAGCTAAATGGGGTGACGCGGTGACTCGTCGTGCCATGGACTGCAATCTATAAACGAGATCATCCGAGTCGTAGTGCTAAGTCTCGAACGTGTGCTGTGATAAGCACTAATCCAAGATAAGTTATGCTCGGTGGATATTCAATCCAACAGGAAAAAATGTAGAGCTCAAGTCTTTACGAGGTCGGACTTGAAGTCCGTAGAGAAGAGATTAGACTTTGAGTCGTGGAGAGGAGAGGTCGTTGAGTATCTACTTAGTCACAGGTATTGAGGCAGGGTATGGTTCAGGCAGTATGAGGTTTGAGTCGTCTCATTATATCCAGTAAAAATCTCCCATGGGAACATCCATAAATGACGTAGCTTTTTTTGTGAATTTTTATACCCCCCTCCCCCTCGTAGCATTTCGTCACAAAGTCATATACCCCCTAGATAATAACGTAGCTTTAATAACCCCCCCCCCCCCTCCCCCCATTTTTAAAAATCGGTTTTTAATTTTTACTTTTATTATCAGCATTTTGCAAGAATAATACAAAAAATAACAAAAAAAAAAGAGAAAGAAGTTATAAATGGAAGTTTAAAAAAGCATATAAATCGGTCAAAAAAATCAAGCTACCTTTCAACAAACAGGATAGCTAGTAAGTATTCAATCAGTTGCGTCGGTCCAAATTATCTCCATTCTGGATTCCAATGAAATCGTTGGGCAGCTTTCCTCCATCGTCTGCTCGGCTGGAATAATTGCATCTGCGATGTCAGCTGCCTCCACCTACTCTCTATCGTCCTCCGGAATGATGACCAGCACTTCGTGTCCTCTTTTGCCTACAATTCGCTTTGAACGAATCTTTCTATTCGAGGCTGGAGCCTTGTGGATTTTGCTATGCTCCTTTTGGAAAACATTTGAAGCAAAATATAAATTGCATTTCTTGCATGTACGCTCCTTGATACGCTTGAACACAGTCGGGCAGTAGGAGTCAAAAGCTACATGTTCAGACTGGATTGAATTAGGCATAATTTTGCTCAATTTCAAAGTCAAACTCCCCCCCTCCCCCACAAATGCTACGTCATTTATGGATGTTCCCCATAATCAGTTCGATTCCCGAAAAGGTTGCCTTTGCTTTGTAATTAAGACTGCGGTGAGCTAAGGATCCCACCATACATCTGTAAACAGGTGCCTCTCACTCTGGAAGTCTCATATAGCAATAAAGCATACATGTAGGCCAGGGATGAGCAAAGCGCGGCCCGCGGGCCGCATGCGGCCCCCAAGACATGTTTGTGCGGCCCGCGAAGCTTTTTCAAATTGAATTAATTCTACGATTTTTTTTAAAGATACGTTGTCAATCATCATGTGTTTTTTTCAAGGCATACATGCCATGAAGCAATTTTATTTATTGGCAAAACCAGAGGACTGAGATAAACGGAGAATCATCGTCAATGATGACACAAATTGTGAAGCCAATGATTGAATTTGTGGTAATTTGTTGCTATTTGTTAGGGAAAAAGAGAAGGTTTGAGTTAAAATGAGAGAAATTAGTGCTCAGAGAGAGTGAAAATGTGCTAAGAGCACCTGCAACGGTTCAGGCTTAAATATTGGTTTCAAGTATACCAGTTTTAGCACAATTTGAAATTTTAGAATCGGCTAAGGGGGAAGAGGCAACACTGCCAGAGTGTAAACATTTGTTTAGTGCTAGTGCAGATAAAATTTTGAAAATATATTCGAAAAAGGGCCGCAAATTGTTCGATTTTGTCCTTAAGTTTAGTGATTTATTGTTTCCTGTGTCGAGAAAGTGGAGTTTCACCGAAAAGTCGGAAAATTCAGTGTTTTTTTTCGCTTTTAAACTAAATGAAGAAGTGCAGAGGGCTGGTGTTCTGCCCTCAAGATTCACCTAAGAACAGCAACGAGAGGGCTATTTTATAGACGTGATCCTCCTGAGGCTACACGAGAGTTATCCAGATTACAAGATAAGTCCATTGTTTATTAGTTAGTACATACATAATTCATAAACTTTTTCGAACTTAAATTTTGGATTTAGATTTACAGTACAGAATGACAGAAGCTTTGAAATATTTCATAGAAACATTTCAAGGAAAGTAATATCCAATACAATCTTTTGTACAAGTTTATACACAAGGAAACTTATTCAAATTGGCAGTTTGCTAGGTACAGATTTTCAAAGCATGGAATATAATTTTTCAATATAGGAATCGAAATAAACAAAATGCTTCTGCTACAGAAATTTGATGATGGTTTTTGGACATAGATCCAAGATGTATGTGTGTGTGTGTGTGTGTGTGTGTGTGTGTGTGTGTGTGTGTGTGTGTGTGTGTGTGTGTGTGTGTGTGTGTGTGTGTGTGTGTGTGTGTGTGTGTGTGTGTGTGTTTGTGTTTGTGTGTGTGTGTGTGTGTGTGTGTGTTTGTGTGTGTGTGTGTGTTTGTGTTTGTGTGTGTGTGTGTGTGTGTGTGTGTGTGTGTGTGTGTGTGTGTGTGTGTGTGTGTGTGTGTGTGTGTGTGTGTGTGTGTTTGTGTGTGTGTGTGTGTGTGTGTGTGTGTGTGTGTGTGTGTGTGTGTGTGTGTGTGTGTGTGTGTGTGTGTGTGTGTATGTGTGTGTGTGTGTGTGTTTGTGTGTGTGCGCATGTGTGTGCGCGCGTGTGTGTGTGCATGTGTGTGTGCGTGAGTTGGTTCTGTCGTAGGAGTTTGAAAATAAAGTGCCTTAATGCTGCTGCGAGTGCACAGAAGAAGAGCAACTATGGAGATTTCCTCCTACGTTTACTTGCTTGGGAACAGGGCATATCAGGCAAGCGAGGCGCGTTTTTTTTTTTTTCTTATCTTTCTCTTCCCGTTTTCATAATGCGTTTGAACGTTTTTGCACGTAATTTCGTTCTTGCTCCTCTCGTTTTAAACGCGTGATTAAATACGGTGTGTTAGGGACGGGTCTACGGGTTGTCGGGATGGGCACTCGGGGTCTGCTTATCACTCGGATTGCTTGGCGGGGAGATTATCGGACTTCCAACGGGAACCAACACGAGTCGGGTTTAATAAGTCGGTCCAACGGATATGATTCGGGAAATTCGTCACTTCACAGGGGGGATCAACGGGAATTCCACAGTTCGATCGACAACGGAACACCTTAAGGACGCTGGAACCGATTTTGGGGAATTAAAACGGGGTTTCACGGAAAAATGCGTATTTTTCTCGGGATCAAATCAAAAGCGCGTGATCAGTCTAACAACTTGCTTTGTATTCTAATCTTAATGATCGTTAGGTGGTACAATGATGATGGTGGCACGGAAGTAAGAAGGAAATCACAAAAACGCAAATTCTTATTTTATGGCAAAGTAAACTACAGTCATAGCTCGATTTGATACCTAACACGGTGAGTTGCACCGGTGCCAAGTGTATTATACGTGAATGAGAATGCCACGTTAGGACGTTTTTGCTCTTCTTGTTTTAAGCGCGCGATAATCTTCGGTGAGTTGCACCGGTGCTAAGTACATTGTACGTGTATGACAATGCCACGTTAAGACGTATTTATTCTAAATACAAACGCGATGTACTCGATAGTATGCGACGCGACGATCATTAAATATTTAACTTTGCTTTGATCGCATCCCTTCCCAAAGGGAATCCAGATCTTATTTACCTTCCCCACTAACAAACCATCCTTCCTGAGACGACCGTGGAGATTTAGAGGTGTATTTGGTCTCTAGTAGCAACGGAAGTCGAACTAACAATCCTTCCCTTTCCTCGATAAACCGTAAGGACGTGGCCGGCGCCGTTATTGACCATATAAGATAAGGAACCTTCGAAACGTGTACACAGAAAATGGTAAGCTAATCCCAAGCCCCATTTATTTGGATCTATGTACAATTTTGATGGTTCTTGTCAATCACGGAGTAGCAACTACTGAAATGTACGGTTTGTCTAAGCTCAAGCTCAAGCTCAAGCTCAATTTGAAATTTTAGAATCGGCTAAAACACCCACTCCCCACCGGTGTAGGAGCAAATTTAAAACGGAAACACTTTCATTGCAGACACTCCATAATTGAGAAGAAAAAACCCATTTTATTAGAAAAATTGCATAAGTTTTGAGTTTCACGGTTAATTATCTTAAAATTAATTCTACGAATATTCTTTTTGACAGAACAATGATTTCAACTATTCTACCAGGATTTCATTAATTTAAAAGCAAAAATGACTACACAACGAGGAAAAAAGGTCAATTGAAACAATTCTTCAATTAATTCAATCAAATTGCTTTGAATCAATGGAATAAGGTTTTGTTGAAATGAAATGAAAAAGTAATTTTTTTTCAAGTTATTGCTGACATTGATTGATAAAGGAAACGAGAAATGTTCATCCCAAAGTCAAAGGAAATTTTCCTTTGATTTGTCGACATTTTTGTTTGACAAAAACTTGTTTCACTATTTGTAAATTTATGTATGGATACAGAAAAATTTTAGAACGCTGACTGGATTCATTAATTCGTCGAGCCCAAATGAAAAGCTTTTTATTTAATTATATTAAATCGAGAATGATGTGAGATCTATTATTTATACTTGATATGGTTTTTATTAACATCTATTCTCAATTTATGTTACGTATAGGGTGGTTGAAGCGAAAAAAAACATTCAAATAATATCTCAAAAAGAAATTATTATCACACCCAATGTTACCCAAACATGTGTGAAAGAAATCATTGATGGCTAAAATTTTCTCACCGTGAACTAAATCGGTCTGTCGTATATTTTGAAATCCTGTTCCAAATTTGCATGAAGTTGGAACAAAGGCGTATAACTGTTGGGAATTTCGAAATCGATAACTGTGCTAAAACAGCAATATACGCCACCGGTGCCAGCCGAAATGTTTTAGCGTGGTCGAAAACCGTGTTTTGCATCTACCGTTGGGACAGCCCTAATTGTTGCAAATTGTTGCATTTTGTGAAGCGTTGTGGAATTTTGATCATTACCATTCCAAATGCAAAGTATTCTCTCTCCACTGCAATCCCTCGGGCAAAACGTTAGAGCACCTGCAACGGATCAGGTTCAAATATTGGTTTTAGGTATACCAGTTTTAGCAAAATTTTAAATTTTGGAATCGGCTAAAACACGCGCTCCCCACCGGTGTGATAGCAAATTTAAAACGGGTACACTTTTATTGCAGACACTCAATAATTGAGAAGAAAAAACTCATTTTAATTGAAAAATTACTAAGTTTTGAGTTTTAAACCACCATTATTCTACCAGGATTTCATTAACTTAAAGCACTGACCACACTGACATGGCACTTAGAACAAAACTTCAACCATTTTCTATCTAATTTTTTGTTGTCAGATTTTGCAGGTTCGCAATACCGACGGCAGGTGGCGAACCTGACAAATTTGACAAAAATGCCCTGTAGGAAAAATGGTTCTATTTAGCCCGATTTTATCGTAGAAATTGCGTGTTTTTGTTTTAAAGTTGGGTGGCATTTCCTAACTGGGATAGCATTTCTTCAAATCGATCGATGCGCACTCTGGAATCGACATTGCGTACTGTTGGAAAAATTATCCAGAAAACGAAATCGAATGTCCAGTCAGTATGGTCAGTGCTTAAAGTCTTTTTAATGAAGTTTGTTCGAAACAAGTAGAAATGGATTGACGATTGAATACCTTTCTTTTACCAATTGACTTTGACCGATTTCTATTATGCCGTAACAAAATCCTCTGTCGACCTGGATGGGTTTTGACTATTTTGACTAGTTTCACCTTGCTTCATTGACAACGATCTGACTAGTTTCGACCAAAACATTGGCTCATTGAACAACTATCAGTTGGCAGAAACCAATTGAAACCGATTTTTATCTATGATTGAACGAAGCTTAAAAAGCCTAAATGACTATACGCAGCAAGAAAAAAAGCTTAATTGAAACAAAAAAAAACATTTTTTTTTAAATTGACTTATTTTGGGGAGCTGATTCCAAATATTTATTTAGTTTACCAGTTCTTGTTTATAGTTAAAAATTCATTAAACATATTTGTGATTTTGTTTGGGCAAACTAAAAAGATAGGCAAACATGCTCCTTTTAAGAATTCTTAAGCAAAATTTTCATGATTATCAGTGTTTGTAATGTAGCAGACGGCTTTTTTAGCCAGAACTGAAGGGAATTTTTTCTAAGAATCATGTCAGTTTAGTCAATGGTATCGAACAATATATCATATTTCACGGTTTTTATATTAAAACCGTGAAATATGATATAATGTTCGTGTAGATTATAAATATTTTTAACAACTTTAGACAAAAATCGGTCATTACACTGATATTCAAATTTTTTAATTTTTTTTAAAGTTTATTGTTGTTTTCCGTTAATTTCATTAGGATGCTTCTGTTATTTTTCTTTTCTTATTCTTATTTCCGTTCGAGAAACGCTGACTGGGCTCACTAGTTCGTTGAGGCCAAAAGCTATTTATTAAAATATAAAGTCTAGAATAGTGTGACATAAATTTTTTATACTTGATACGGTTTTTGTTAACATGTTTTCTCAATTTGTGTTACGTATTGACCGGTTTTGACGGGGAAAAACATTCAAAAAATTTCTCAAAAAGAAACAATTATTACACCCAATGCTACCCAAACATGTGTGAAAATAATCATCATTGGCTAAAATTTTCTCACCGTGAACCCCAAACGTCTAAATCGGTCTGTCGTATATTTTGAAATCCTGTTCCAAATTTGCATGAATTTGGAACAAAGGCGTATAACTGTTGGGAATTTTGAAATCGATAACTGTGCTAAAACAGCAATTTACGCCACCGGTGCCGGATGGACTGATTTAGCGTGGTCGAAAACCGTGTTTTGCATACACCGTTGGGACAGCCCTTATATTGGTGTTTTTTAGATATATTTTTTTTCCTTATTATTAATCTAGCATTTGCAAATTCAAATCCATGAAAGCAGATCGGGAGAGCAAACAAAAAATCCAAAGGCTGAAGATGACCACAGGCGTTTCTGAGCCCATTGGTGTGAGCATTATTTTTTTTTCGTTTCAAGCTAAGATACAGTTGTATGACGAATATCATCAGATAATTTATTTAAAATTTTATTCCTCCATCAAATTCAGAAAGAAGCTAATTCTCAACAAAAAAGAATTAAAAAAACCATCAAAAAGTGAAATATTTTTGTTCTTGAATATTGACGGCAATGAGGAAATCTGATTAATGAAGACTGGGTGAACGGTTTTGGATTTCTTATCGCCATAAGTCAGTATCAAAATTTCCGAAAAAAAAATCTAAATTTTTGACAAGGACAATAGGTATTCAATACAAAATTTGGGAACAGTCCGGTTCGGCTCGGTTGCCCGGATTTCATTGAAAAATGCCCAGGTTTTACCTGGGTTTATTAATTTTTTTTTTTGGAAAATCAAGCAAAAAACAAATTGTGTAGTAATTTTTGTAATTTATGCCTACAAAACGATATTTTTGAGCAAGTTGTATAAAAATTATCACAAAAGGTTTTTTGGAAGCCTTAAATATAATTTGAAACCTGTCGATGGATTTTGACGAAAAAAAAATATTTTCTATTTTTTTCTTGATTTTTGTTGAGTAATTTCTGGGTTTCGAAAAAAGTTGCTCGGATATTGCCCGGATTTTTGGTCGTAAATTTTGAAATCAAATACCCGGATATTGCCTGGTTTTTATATCCGGCCCGGATATGTACGTGCTGTACAAAATTCTAGCAACCTAACTATAAATTATCGCTGGGATTTAGCTCCAAACACTTTTGAATTGAAGTGATGTCGATTAGTACGTACCGTATTATCATAAAAGAATTTTTCCTGGAAAACGGTTCAAAAAGGAAACGCTTTTTACGAACCATGAAAAGACCTTCAAAATTTTCTCAATGTTCGCGAAAAAGTTAAAACCATTTAATAATTTAAATTAAAACAAAATTGATCAAGATTTCATGATGTTCCTGCTCAATTTCGGCTGATATTTATTTTTCGCCTTGCATAAACAAGGTACCTACCGGAATCAACGAAAAAAAAACAAAGTTTTATATTATCTTATTTTAAAAAGTAATTTATGTTCACCCCCTCTCCACAATTTGGGTTTGTAGGGACATTTCCTTATTATTTGAGAAACTCTTAAGCTTAAGAACGTACAACATTAAAAAAACGTTCATGTAGCTTTTATTATTTCAATGCAAATCAAGATATTTTTTTCTTTTTGCAGATATTTTTTTATTTTTACAAACCTCAGTTGTTTACCTTTTCATTCACCCTTACTTATATTAGAAGAAATGATACTTGTGATGCCTAACTCCAGGAGTCAACATTTATTTAAGTGCGGCCCGCCGGAAAGATTTCAAATTAGTTATTGGCCCGTTGTTTGAAAAGGTTGCTCACCCCTGATGTAGGCTAAAGAGGATTATGAAGCCGGTGGCTAGGATAACATGAAAGCTTGTTTAACCGAGGTTCTACTGTATACATTTTTTAACACGAAGTTGTAAACTTCTTTAAACGTTCTTATCAAAAACAAAAATCCTGAAAACATTTTTTTTATCTTTTGAATTTTTGGGGAAATTTACTCCAACCTAAGATTGAAATTGAAATTGCATTATTGAAGGGAGTGATATTTCAAACCATATAAAATGCGTCTTTTAATACTGTTATAAATAATTTGTTTATTTACGGTTAAATAAAGAATGTAAATAAATATATTTCAGAAGCTGCCGTAAAAAAAGTTTTCATAATCGAAATGTGTTCCAACAGATTTAAAACAACTCTTACTTTTACAAATCTAACATCTATTCCTTAATCGATACAATATGAACTGAAAATATACGTAAGAAATTTATTGATATTTGTCATACGAAAATACAGTTCCAAAATTTAATACTGTTCTAGCGTTGTATCGTAGGGCTATTTGTAGCTGAATAGCAAGACACATTTTCTCGTTTAAGTACTCCTTCATTGTTACGGTATCAAAGTTTTGTAAATACTTTTGTTCTCAATTTTGACCGCAGTTATATTTTATAAAGCAGCGTAAGTACACTTATATCTGAATGTTTTGTCCTTTTTACTGATAAATTTTAGCAAAACACATAGAAATATACGTTTCGTATCACGCCTATTCGTCCTAAGCTGTTGTTGAATCCCTGCGCAATTTTAACATCGACTCCATTTCGGCCATCCGTATTGTGCTGGGACTTTTGATTAGGTGATCGACCACATTGGTTCGCGGAGAGCTGCTCTCCTGGACATGCGTTGGAGAACGCTTCTTACTACCGGCGAAGTACGCCTCGATTTGAGCGAGCGATTTACCGTGTGTTTCTGGCAGGAAGAACAGGGCGAAGAAAAAGCCAATCACCGAAACAGCCCCAAACATCCATTGAGTGGCATGGGCACCGCCAAGTAATTCGTCCAGGGACCTGAAAGAAACAAAAATTTAAGTCCTATGGTTTTTTTTGTCAGAATAAGTTCCACTCTACCTGTATCCTTGAACGGCAATAAACATGAGAACGTAAGCTAGAGAAAACGAGATCGAGTGGCCGATACCTCGAATGTCCGTCGGAAACAGCTCAGCAGTCATGGTCCATGGGATGGTCAGCAAACCGATCATGGAAGAGCAAACGTACAGCAGCAATCCAACCACAGGAACCCACGTCAGCGTAGTGGTGCCCTCTTTGATCCAGTAGGTGAAAGTTCCGGACGTGAACATGCAAATGGCCATTCCGGTGCAGGAAACCATCACCAGCAACCTTCGACGGAAACGCTTCAGCAGCCAGGCATTAAACAGACTCATCAAAAACCGTGTCATTCCGACAAAAATGGAAGCCGTGAAGGCGTTCACCTCGGTCCCGACATCCTGGATAAAGGTGACCGCATAGAACAGTGTGATGTAAATTCCACTGTACTGTTGGATCAGGAAGAACCAGAACAGGATGATCAGCGGTTTGTAGCCGGTAGGTTTCAGGAAACCCCGAAGTTTGCTTTTGTTGGCACCCATGGTACGTTCGGCTTCGCGAATTTTCGATTCTCGGTCTTTGAGCAGGGCGTTCAAGTGCATCTCGGCCAAAGGTGTATCCTGCAAATTAGAGAAATTCAAAAAATGTCCATCATCCATCTAACATGATTTTGGTGTAAAAAGAAAGACAATTGACGAAAATTGCATAAAATGACGACTTGGGTTAATAAAAAATATACGAAACAATGCATCCTCTGTGAACGAAGAAAGAAAAAGTAAAACGGAAGAAAATTCATACGTTTATCTCACAAGATATTTGCTATTTGCTCAAGTGAAGAAAATATTATAATGTTTGAGAGCCGGAAAATAAGCCCTTATGATGCAACACTATTGTGCAACATTATCACTGCAACATTTTGGTTCCTTAATTTTCACCATTATTAAGCCTCTAATTTTTCACTACAATCAATTTTAAAAGGCGTTTCTACTTCAACTTGTTGACTCGGGACGAACAGAGCACAATTGATCGGGGCACGATGAGCATTTTTTGCCGTAGAATTGAGCAGCGAATTCAACTCGATGAAGTCTACTAAATTATACACGAAAAATAATAAAAAGATAAAAATTACCGAGATGTCAAGGAGAACGCTCGTGGAAGCCGAAAAGGATACTTTTATCTTTTCGAGGTGAAACTCACCTCGCAGTGAAGCAAAGTTTACCTGAATCGAGCTGGAAAAAAGGTTAAATTCACCAACAAAAAAAGTACAATGCACCTAGAAAAACGGTAAAACTTACCTCGTAACGAGGTAAAGTTGACCAGGATTGAGCTAAACAAAACGGTAAAATTCATCTCGGAATATTTAAAGTAACTATTTGCCGAACCCGTTTATCAAGGTTAAGCTGTTTTGTCATTCAGAAACAAATTTTGCTTCGTGCCCAATATGTGAAAATCGGAACAGAATGGTAAGTGTTTCTTAGATATCATTTAGTTGTGCTGGTTCTCGTCATAATACTTTGCTTTTGTTTCAGATTGGCCCACAGAGCTTCGGAGTGTGTTCCACGTCATCCTCCAGATATCATGCAGGAAAAGCCGGGTCTGACCGGATAAGTGAAACGGAAAAGACCATGAATGTGTTTCAGGAGAATCCTGCAGCCATGTTGACTCGGAAAAACGCGCAGCCGAATTGCCACGAGCCTGGCGAAGAAAAGACACGCCTCAACAATATTTTTTTTAAACACGGTGATACATTCCAACAATGAATATTAGATAAAAGTCCCTTTATCTGAAATAAATATAAATTTTTGAATGAATTTTATTTTTGTTTTATTTTTATTGAAGAAACAAACCAAACCATGCAACTAGCGTTTACCTTTCAAATTAGTGAATGCGAAAACGGTATTATTTACTATTTTGCTAAGTAAATGCAAAATAGTTAAAATTTACCTTTTTGCGAGGTAAATTAAAATAGGTAGGATTTACCTTTATACTAGGTGAATGAAAAAAAGACAAAATTTACCGAAAAAAACGGTTGAAAAAAATCACCTCGCTTCTCGGTAAATTTTACTTTCTTTTCGTGTAGAGCTACAGCTAGACTAATTTACATCTGACGATTTGGCCGATTGGTAAGGCGTAGGAGAGAGAATCAGAAGACGCCAAATAATGCATCAGAAACAGTGTGTGTGAATTGTTTGTATTCTACAAACATACATACATTATTTTGTGATTACTTTGTTTGGTGGATCTACGACTCACTGTTTAATGCAAATCGCATGGATCATGAATGGTAAATGAAAAAAATCGTCTCGACCAGGAATTGAACTCAAGTCTTCTTATTCTTTCTCAGACACCTTACCAATATGCCAAGTCATCAGAAGAAACAAGTCAAGCTGTAGCTCTATTAGTTAGTTGACTGCATCGAGATTCTACAGCAAAAAAAAACGCTCATTATGCTCCGATTAAAGGTGCTAATGATTCCCAGAGAGGATTCTCATAATGCCCTCATAGTGACTGTTTTTCAGCTTTCGGTACAAAATTTTAAACTTTTTTATCGACTTTTTCAAGTTTCAGCCTATTAGAAAGTAGAGTTTTTCAGTGTCTAAACACGGTGGCCATTATGCCCTTATCTCCCCTACTGTTTTCAGCGTAAAAAATCTAATAATCGGAAATTTTTTATAAAAATTTTGAAAAAATAAAGAAAACAAAAGGTAGTAAAACTCCAGACCTCCACAGTTTGTTTTTAGTCCTTGAAATTGTTTGAACTTTCGATTAATTAATCAAAATTCAGCCGTAGCCCGTGGCGTAGAGGTTAGCCTTCAAGTCTTCTAGGCCAGCGGGCATGAGATCGAATCCCGGTCACAGCATACACTCTCTGTGGGTTGGTGGTTTTGGCAATAGTCTTAGTTAGCATTTGTAAGATGCTAGCCATCATATTCTCGAAAGATATACGCTTAGAGTTAAGAAAAAAGGAATCTCTTCGAGGAAACACCAAGTTTCATTGAGATCCTGTATGTTTTTATGTTCGCTGTGCTGTGTGGCAGCGGCATAAAAAATACTGCCACTGGGATACTGGTCCATGTCGTACGAGACGACTAATCCAGCACTTCTCAGATATGTTTATATCATATTTCTGTCTATTGGAAATCAATAAGGTTGTATCTGGGAGGGGATTAAAATAGGTCAAGGATGGCCAATTATAGCTTGCGGAGTTCAGGAATGTTTAAAGTTCAAATCAGTAAAAGCAAATTTTTTGAATTTGAATTAGTTTGACATTCTTGCTGGTATTTTCGAACTTTTGGACCTGTTTTCTCTCGAGAAGTGTGTGCCAATAGCATGGCCGTAGGAACGGGGGGGGGGGGGGGGGTTGGTGGTTAAACCCCCCCCATGAGGGTCCATCAAAAGCAAGCGCGATATTCTACTATTCGTTCAAAATTAGTTTTTCTTAATCAAATTTTGATGATGGAGTAAGGTTAGTCGATAATAACAATCTTGACTTCGAAATGATGTCAAAAACTTGAAAACTAATCTCAGGTTCTGAATTTGTCTACAATTTTTAAAAAATTTTTCACTTATTGAGGATTCTTGATGTTCGGTTTAAAAAATGAAATGAAAAGCTGTGTTTGAAATCGTCGATTAAATTGGGTTTTACTAAATTCATTTCTTCAAAAATCATTTTTACAAAAAATTGACTCATGATTTTTAAAACTCATACGCATTTTATACATTAAGTTAATATTTTTACGAAAATAATAAAAAGCTTTAGAATCATATGTAAAATTCAAACATAACAAAGCTTCAAAATAGCGATATGGATTCATCATTCGAAATCTTTATTTTAATTTAGATTCGCAAGTCGGATTAGAAATACAATAATTGGAATCAAGAAAAATTAATGAAACCCAAATCAACCGAATAAGAATTAGAGATTCATGATTGAGGGGTCTGAAACTTATTTCAATTCTTGGCCCATACTTCTTAATAAGGAAACCGTTTTTTGTACATTTGAAAAAACGTATTGGTATTCCGAAACAGATTAAGAATTCAAATTTCGAATTCTGGTTCTAAGGCGGCATCCATAAATTACGTAGCGCAAAAAACGCACTTTTTTGACCCCCCCCCCCCCCCCCCGTATGTCACGAATCGTAACGCTTTGACGCACCCCCCTATGAAAATTACGTAACGCTGATAATAACCTCCCCCCCCCCCCTCCTCCGATTTTCTCATGTTTTAAAGTATGTACTGATTTTCAAATGTCAAAAAAAAGAGAAAAAATTTTACCGTTCTATAAAACGGAATTAATATCATCGATCAGAATCGCTTCTTAGTACTCATTGATGATAATTCTCTGATAAAATAAATTGAATGTCTTATTACGAGTTGCTCGGTGCTTGTCAACTGATGATCTACCTTGTTTACTTTATTTTGTTCAAAGAGCATAACTTGCAACGCAAAATATACTCCACTTAGTAATAATACTTAAGGTTGAATTGAGTTCTTGGGGATAAATGTACCAAATTTTCGGTTTTCCAACGGGTTTTCACGGATATTCAATACACATTTTAAGGAATCTATCTCACAATCATTAAAAAAGAAAGGTTACAATCCTCTTTCAATCATATTGAAGCTGATAAATTTTAAGCTGATTTTGGTTTACTTATCATTCTGCTAAAATTGCATGACATCAAAATAGCTGCGATGAAACTGAAATTTTTAAGCAAAAAATCGTTACGTAACGATGAGCATACCTCCCCCCCCTCCCCTATGTCACAATTCGTAACGATCGAGCTTACCCCCTCTCCCCCCTAGGAGCGTTACGTAATTTATGGATGCCCCCTAAATTCAGATTTAGATTTAATTTAGCTCTGAAATGAGTTCCACAATCAAAATAAAACTATCAAGATGACTATTTCGGTCAGGAATTTAAATTGTAAGAGATCGCAGGTTATAGATCTGATTGTTTCAATCGATTTTAAAATTTAACAAAAGTCCGTTCGTTTGCATAATTCAGTTAAAAATGACAAAAATTAAGTAGAATTTGCGTTCATGTTGCAAGTTTTGACTTATTATAACCTTACTTAAATAAAACATTCATTAAACTGATTTTTAATGAAAATTAATTGATGCTGAAGAAACTTGTGTCTTTTTTAAAAGAAATTGCAGGGAATTTCGTATGGTTTGGCATGTTGTTCAACATTATTAATATTGCAGTTTTTTCAATAACCCAATTTTAAACATCTTTAACTAGTATACAGTTTGCATAAATCCTATTTGAAGCGCAAAATTTTAATCTTTTACTTTTAATGTGGAAAATTTGATTTATTGTTAGAAATTTTTCGAAATTAAGGGGTTTCTTAGGAAAAAATTTATTGTAAGTTCGAATCAAATAAGCAAAACTAAGCTGGCCAGATTACCCGGTTTTACCCGGACTTTCTAAGATATTTGATAAAAAAAATTATAGAGGTTCGGCCCGGCCCAGTTGCCCAAATTTTGTTGAAAAATATCCTGATTATATTCGCATTCATTCACATTTTTTTGGAAAATCAAACAAAAAATTCAAATTGCATCATTATAGATTTGTCGCCCAAAAATGAAATTTTTCAAGCTAGATTTATTGAAATAAACATAAACGATTTTTTTAGGAGTCTGAAATGCAATTCAAAATCTGATTATGTTTTTCGATGCAAAAATAATGATTCAATTGTTGTTTTTCTTATATTTTTTTTAACCTTTCCTGGATTTTTGTCAAATTTTGTCAAATTTCCCCGGGTAGTGCCCGGATTTAGGTTTGAAAATTTGGAAATAGAATGTCCGATTTTTGCCAGCTTTTAAATCAAATTGCCCTGATTTGTCCAGCCTGGATACGTGCCGGAGAGCTTCAGCAGATTTTGATGCAAATTTCAAGATTCGATGAAAGTAAATTTCCTATTTTGTTACTAAAGAATTCTTTTTTTCTTTTTGAATGAATAGTCACCGTTAATTAATTATTATATGCTAGTTTAGTGGCATTTCAGTGAACGTTACAACGAAAATTCTTGATAGAATAAATAAAGATTGAAATTAAATGACGCATAGATAAAGCAGATGCTTTATAGAAGAAAATATTTATAGATGATGAAACGCACCTTTGAAGCTTTTCTAAAATATGCTCTTGGCTCAATTTCAACATCTATAAATTTTCTTTTATTATTTAAGCATTTGCTTTATCTATCCGTCATTTGATTTCAATCTTTAATTCTTCTATCAAGAATTTTCGTCGTATCGTTCACTGCAATGCCACTAAACTAGCATATATTAAAGAATTCATTATATAAATTTTGATCATTAGAAAGATTAAAGGATGGATTTTCAAAAGTTTCTATTTAACACGAAAAGCTATTAGTTAAAAAAAAACTTTAAAATGAATAATCCAAAAGTATTTAAAAATAATATTTTTATTTTTTTTTAATTCATACATTGTTTGAGCAAAATTGTCATAGAATAAAATGGGTCACCAAAACCCCCCATGAGTCAGTTCTTCCTACGGCCCTGGCCAATAGTGTATATTGTAATACATGCATTTGCAGAAGCTGTATTCTTCCAAATTTTCTTGTTTTGCCAATGTGGAGATAGATCTTTTATTTAACTAATCTCTTTGCCGGAGTTTTGCTTTGCTTAATCGGATTTACTAATTAAAAAAACTCTTCACATGTGTTCATTTGTGAATCTCTTTCACGCATCGCTTCCTGTCCCATAGTTTTTCAGATATCCAAAAATATAATAATCGATTAGAAATCATAAAAAAATGTAATCTAAATTCTATCTGTTACATCAAGCGCAAAATTTTAGTATTTTCCTGGTATTGACACAAGATACTTTTAGAATATAAAAATATGATCATTTAGTATCCGGGCACATTATTTCGGTGGTAGCTACGTTACTAGGCTTGAATATGCAAACATTTAGCAGCGTTGTGTTGGTTATAAAAGGACTATCTTGCCTTAGTTTTTCATTTTTTTTTAAATTTATGTGTGTTTGAGATATTTACGATGTAAAAAGTTATGATATAAATAATTTTACACAATCGCCTTAGAAATTCTTCATTGTCGATTTGAAAACTCATGAACTGTTGTTTTTTCTGAAATTTTTATGGCCCAAATGGTTAAGAAGTATAAGAAGCCACTCTAGAATGCTCATGAAATTACATTCTGTCATTACCCAATGTGGTAATGCGATTCAATGTTTCAAAATCCCTACGTGGAAAGGCTTTATGCCATATTTTATAGATGGATTTTTTTTTTTTTTTCAAAAGAAGACGCACTCTTTTTTCAGAAGCCTTGGGGGCTGGGATTATAATTTGAATGCTATTTTGGTCAGTCAACAATATGTTTATAGCTATTCGAGACTTGTCCTGTTCATAACCCTGGATACCGTAAGTACCTCTGCTTGCGATTCCATTCCCTTGTAAGTCTCATTGAGTGGTTAGGACTGTGTTGCGGTTTAGCCTCGATAGACGTGTGGTTCATTTTCTTGTCCATAACTGCGCTGCCAGTTCCTCCTCAGCCTCGAGTGAGATCGGATGTGTTTTTCTTTCTCGCAAGACAAAGGCAAAAATACAATCTTTTGTGATAAGTGGTGAAAAGTTTTAGTACTGTGATGAGTCCATCACCGGGGGACCACCCCGATCGAACGTTACCAGAATGGATGGATTTGCAGAACCTACACGGGCGTATGTTTTATATGGTTTTAAAAGCAGCTGATGGACATGTGCTCCCGAAAAATCCCTTCATCATTGGTCGATCCGTCGAACGTTACGGAAAGGTGGAAGGTGCGTTCTACGAGAAAACCCAAGGATGGTACGTGCTAAAGATCCGCAACAAAAACTTAAAAACAGAATTAGCCAAGTTGACGAATTTAGATGATGGTACTCCTATCAAGATCGAGCATCACCCCAGATTGAACCAGCGCAAATTCGTTGTCACGTGTCCGGAGGTCGAAGGTATGGCAGACGACGCATTGTTATCCGAGCTAACATCTCAAAACATCATTGAAGTTAGAAGAATCACGAAGAAGATATCCAACGAAATCGTAGGCACTAATACCCTAATCCTAACTATCAGTAGCACGATAATTCCCGAATTTATCAATTTTGGGCTTCTCCGAGTTCGAACTCGTCCATATTACCCGTTACCTTTATTATGCCGAACGTGTCTCAAATATGGTCATCCGAAGAGCAAGTGTACATCTCCTATAGCTTGTAACCGTTGCAGCTCCCCTAGCCATGATAGTCAACAATGTAAGAAGAATCCCTACTGTGGTAACTGCAATGAAGAAGGACACACGCCGATAAGTCGCACAGATGAACAACAGCAGCACATACGCGAGTATTTTGAAATCTATCCATACTCCAATGAAAACAAAAGGTATCGATAAAATCGTAACAACTCAGCCAAAACCGAAAGAACAACAACAACTCCAGCAGCATCAGCAACAGCAGCAGACACCTCACCAGAAAAGGCCTACACCAGCTGTACGATCGAACACCGCTTCTCCTCCTCAGAAACGTTCTACCACGGAATCATCGCCAGAAGATTCGTCGGATAAGACAAATGATAATCTCAAAACCCTATCTAGGAAAGTGGTCCCCTCAAATACCCCTTCACCCCTCTCAACTCCCATCCACTCTCCCAAATCCCTTCCAACCCCTCCTTAGTATTAATAAAAAATATGACCTTCGGCTCAGAAAAACTTTTAATAAGTAAATTGGCCTCAAATATATTATATTGAATAAAAAAAAAAAAAAATAAACTGCGCTGCCGCAAACCTAAGGTAGATACATACAAATATACATACATACATATTTCATATATTGATTTTTTTGTCTTATCCTTTTTATAGTTTTCAGGTTTCTCAATGATAAAATCTGTGAGAAAAAAGGCTAGACAGAATTTTCACGTTTGTTTGGATAACGTGCCGCTATTAAGCCTACCCCTTTTCTAATACTTGATATCTGAAGGGGGATGACAAAAAGAGAAATTGATATTTGTTCCGGCCAAATTTGACAGAAATATTACGAAAACAGTCCTAAATCTTCAACGATTCTCCCAATTTTACAGTACCATTCCAATTTCATGAAAATAAATAATCATTTAAACTTACATGATCATTATTTTTGTGAAAATTTAAAGGGTCAACAAAGTTTGCCGGGTCAGCTAGTGTACGTATAATTATTCATCTTAGTTTAAACTAAAGTCTTTGTAAGAAAGGCTACGAACTTAGTCGCCAGACCGATATATGGTTTTATCATACTTCAGTACCATCTTTGTTTAGCACGTGACACACCTCTGAACCGATGCATCGCGATGTTTTAGAAATCAATACCATCACTTGCTCTTAACGAACTCTGGGACAAACGAAAAAGGCGTCGGAAATTATGTACACCTAATCAGCTTTGAAACGTAACTCTGCGTAATAAGGAAAGCGTTTACTTTTGCTATCTAGTTTCATCGCGGGAGTCTAATTGCGACCCGGTGTTATCTCTTGTAATACATATGCCTCTTTTCACTTATCTTGTTTTGACGATGAACGGATCGATGGAGAACCGTTGAGCTGGGCATTTCCCAAATTCTCAGAACCAAATCATCACTGTTGTGAAAAAAGCTTTTACAAATTTAGTCAAACATACCGTATGATCTGGCTGAGGATACTTTTTGTACAGGAAACGAAGCGACCGGGCAGCATCTTCAATACGTCCCTTCGACACCAACCAAACCGGAGATTCCGGTACGAACAGCTGAATCAGTATCACCGGTAGCACCGTATAGATGATACTGGTCCACGCAACAACACGCCAATGAAGGAAGGCACCCTTCGTGTATGCTATTACCATACCTAAAAGAGAATTGACAAAATTGTGGTAATTTGAATCTGTCTTATAAGTTTCAATTCGATCCTAACCTAGGGAAGCAATGGTTGGTCCGGAAGAAATAAGCGATCCCCGCATATCGGGCCGGGATACTTCGGTGATGTAGACGATGGCCGGGCTCATACCCATGGCACAGGCGAATCCGGTCAGCACCCGTCCGACCATTATCATCGTGAAGCTATCGGCCAGGGCAATGATGATCCACCCGATGACGCAGGGCACCGTGGCCAGTTTGATGGTATTCAGCCGACCGAGAAACTCCATCACCAGTCCGGCGAAAAGTGACCCGATCGGAACCATGATCACGATTATGGAAGCAATCCATGACGATTGTGCCTTGGTGATCCGCAGCTCACTGCTGGCATCTTCGAGCTGTGGTATTTGGATGGCCGAGAACGCCAACGACACGCCGATGACGATGTGGAATGCTGCGGCGATGATCGAGGAGGTGATCTGCGGTAAGGCCGACCAGATGTTGGTCTCGTACTTGCTGAGCGACTGGCAACTGACTACGATCTCGCAGAACGCATCGTCTTTCCGGTCCGTTACGGTCTCTCTTTAAGGTGGTGGGTGGAAACGGAGAAAAATATGGTAAATCAAATTAGTACGGTTGAAGATAACGCATGAATGAAAATTGATTATCTTGTATCTATATGTGTCATCAATCATTTCCACAGTTCTGAGCTAATACAAGGGATTGAAATCGAGAGAGAATTCTTTGTATTTGGAATGGTAATGATCAAAATTCAACAACTGCTTTACAAATTGCAACAATTTGCAACAATTTGCACATTTTCACTCTCTCTGAGCACTGGTTTCTCTCATTTTAACTCAAACCTTCTAATTCTTTTTAACAAATTGCCACAAATTACCACAAATTCAATCATTGGTTGCACATTTTGTGTGATCATTGACGTATTTTCTCCGG
>NW_026598313.1:0-36579 GCF_029784155.1 Uranotaenia lowii | reverse complement strand
AAAAATCACAAAAATGACAAAAATCACAAAAATGACAAAAATGACAAAAATGACAAAAATGACAAAAATGACAAAAATGACAAAAATGACAAAAATGACAAAAATGACAAAAATGACAAAAATGACAAAAATGACAAAAATGACAAAAATGACAAAAACGACAAAAATGACAAAAATGACAAAAATGACAAAAATGACAAAAATGACAAAAATGACAAAAATGACAAAAATTTCAAAAATGACAAAAATGACAAAAATGACAAAAATGACAAAAATGACAAAAATGACAAAAATGACAAAAATGACAAAAATGACAAAAATGACAAAAATGACAAAAATGACAAAAATGACAAAAATGACAAAAATGACAAAAATGACAAAATGACAAAAATGACAAAAATGACAAAAATGACAAAAATGACAAAAATGACAAAAATGACAAAAATGACAAAAATGACAAAAATGACAAAAATGACAAAAATGACAAAAATGACAAAAATGACAAAAATGACAAAAATGACAAAAATGACAAAAATGACAAAAATGACAAAAATGACAAAAATGACAAAAATGACAAAAATGACAAAAATGACAAAAATGACAAAAATGACAAAAATGACAAAAATGACAAAAATGACAAAAATGACAAAAATGACAAAAATGACAAAAATGACAAAAATGACAAAAATGACAAAAATGACAAAAAATGACAAAAAATGACAAAAATGACAAAAATGACAAAAATGACAAAAATGACAAAAATGACAAAAATGACAAAAATGACAAAAATGACAAAAATGACAAAAATGACAAAAATGACAAAAATGACAAAAATGACAAAAATGACAAAAATGACAAAAATGACAAAAATGACAAAAATGACAAAAATGACAAAAATGACAAAAATGACAAAAATGACAAAAATGACAAAAATGACAAAAATGACAAAAATGACAAAAATGACAAAAATGACAAAAATGACAAAAATGACAAAAATGACAAAAATGACAAAAATGACAAAAATGACAAAAATGACAAAAATGACAAAAATGACAAAAATGACAAAAATGACAAAAATGACAAAAATGACAAAAATGACAAAAATGACAAAAATGACAAAAATGACAAAAATGACAAAAATGACAAAAAATGACAAAAATGACAAAAATGACAAAAATGACAAAAATGACAAAAATGACAAAAATGACAAAAATGACAAAAATGACAAAAATGACAAAAATGACAAAAATGACAAAAATGACAAAAATGACAAAAATGACAAAAATGACAAAAATGACAAAAATGACAAAAATGACAAAAATGACAAAAATGACAAAAATGACAAAAATGACAAAAATGACAAAAATGACAAAAATGACAAAAATGACAAAAATGACAAAAATGACAAAAATGACAAAAATGACAAAAATGACAAAAATGACAAAAATGACAAAAATGAAAAAAATGAAAAAAATCACAAAAATCACAAAAATCACAAAAATTACAAAAATCACATAAATCACAAAAATCACAAAAATGACAAAAATCACAAAAATGACAAAAATGACAAAAATGACAAAAATGACAAAAATGACAAAAATGACAAAAATGACAAAAATGACAAAAATGACAAAAATGACAAAAATGACAAAAATGACAAAAATGACAAAAATGACAAAAATGACAAAAATGACAAAAATGACAAAAATGACAAAAATGACAAAAATGACAAAAATGACAAAAATGACAAAAATGACAAAAATGACAAAAATGACAAAAATGACAAAAATGACAAAAATGACAAAAATGACAAAAATGACAAAAATGACAAAAATGACAAAAATGACAAAAATGACAAAAATGACAAAAATGACAAAAATGACAAAAATGACAAAAATGACAAAAATGACAAAAATGACAAAAATGACAAAAATGACAAAAATGACAAAAATGACAAAAATGACAAAAATGACAAAAATGACAAAAATGACAAAAATGACAAAAATGACAAAAATGACAAAAATGACAAAAATGACAAAAATGAAAAAAATGAAAAAAATCACAAAAATCACAAAAATCACAAAAATTACAAAAATCACATAAATCACAAAAATCACAAAAATGACAAAAATCACAAAAATGACAAAAATGACAAAAATGACAAAAATGACAAAAATGACAAAAATGACAAAAATGACAAAAATGACAAAAATGACAAAAATGACAAAAATGACAAAAATGACAAAAATGACAAAAATGACAAAAATGACAAAAACGACAAAAATGACAAAAATGACAAAAATGACAAAAATGACAAAAATGACAAAAATGACAAAAATGACAAAAATTTCAAAAATGACAAAAATGACAAAAATGACAAAAATGACAAAAATGACAAAAATGACAAAAATGACAAAAATGACAAAAATGACAAAAATGACAAAAATGACAAAAATGACAAAAATGACAAAAATGACAAAAATGACAAAAATGACAAAAATGACAAAAATGACAAAAATGACAAAAATGACAAAAATGACAAAAATGACAAAAATGACAAAAATGACAAAAATGACAAAAATGACAAAAATGACAAAAATGACAAAAATGACAAAAATGACAAAAATGACAAAAATGACAAAAATGACAAAAATGACAAAAATGACAAAAATGACAAAAATGACAAAAATGAAAAAAATGAAAAAAATCACAAAAATCACAAAAATCACAAAAATTACAAAAATCACATAAATCACAAAAATCACAAAAATGACAAAAATCACAAAAATGACAAAAATGACAAAAATGACAAAAATGACAAAAATGACAAAAATGACAAAAATGACAAAAATGACAAAAATGACAAAAATGACAAAAATGACAAAAATGACAAAAATGACAAAAATGACAAAAACGACAAAAATGACAAAAATGACAAAAATGACAAAAATGACAAAAATGACAAAAATGACAAAAATGACAAAAATTTCAAAAATGACAAAAATGACAAAAATGACAAAAATGACAAAAATGACAAAAATGACAAAAATGACAAAAATGACAAAAATGACAAAAATGACAAAAATGACAAAAATGACAAAAATGACAAAAATGACAAAAATGACAAAAATGACAAAAATGACAAAAATGACAAAAATGACAAAAATGACAAAAATGACAAAAATGACAAAAATGACAAAAATGACAAAAATGACAAAAATGACAAAAATGACAAAAATGACAAAAATGACAAAAATGACAAAAATGACAAAAATGACAAAAATGACAAAAATGACAAAAATGACAAAAATGACAAAAATGACAAAAATGACAAAAATGACAAAAATGACAAAAATGACAAAAATGACAAAAATGACAAAAATGACAAAAATGACAAAAATGACAAAAATGACAAAAATGACAAAAATGACAAAAATGACAAAAATGACAAAAAATGACAAAAAATGACAAAAATGACAAAAATGACAAAAATGACAAAAATGACAAAAATGACAAAAATGACAAAAATGACAAAAATGACAAAAATGACAAAAATGACAAAAATGACAAAAATGACAAAAATGACAAAAATGACAAAAATGACAAAAATGACAAAAATGACAAAAATGACAAAAATGACAAAAATGACAAAAATGACAAAAATGACAAAAATGACAAAAATGACAAAAATGACAAAAATGACAAAAATGACAAAAATGACAAAAATGACAAAAATGACAAAAATGACAAAAATGACAAAAATGACAAAAATGACAAAAATGACAAAAATGACAAAAATGACAAAAATGACAAAAATGACAAAAATGACAAAAATGACAAAAATGACAAAAATGACAAAAATGACAAAAATGACAAAAATGACAAAAATGACAAAAAATGACAAAAATGACAAAAATGACAAAAATGACAAAAATGACAAAAATGACAAAAATGACAAAAATGACAAAAATGACAAAAATGACAAAAATGACAAAAATGACAAAAATGACAAAAATGACAAAAATGACAAAAATGACAAAAATGACAAAAATGACAAAAATGACAAAAATGACAAAAATGACAAAAATGACAAAAATGACAAAAATGACAAAAATGACAAAAATGACAAAAATGACAAAAATGACAAAAATGACAAAAATGACAAAAATGACAAAAATGACAAAAATGACAAAAATGACAAAAATGACAAAAATGACAAAAATGAAAAAAATGAAAAAAATCACAAAAATCACAAAAATCACAAAAATTACAAAAATCACATAAATCACAAAAATCACAAAAATGACAAAAATCACAAAAATGACAAAAATGACAAAAATGACAAAAATGACAAAAATGACAAAAATGACAAAAATGACAAAAATGACAAAAATGACAAAAATGACAAAAATGACAAAAATGACAAAAATGACAAAAATGACAAAAATGACAAAAATGACAAAAATGACAAAAATGACAAAAATGACAAAAATGACAAAAATGACAAAAATGACAAAAATGACAAAAATGACAAAAATGACAAAAATGACAAAAATGACAAAAATGACAAAAATGACAAAAATGACAAAAATGACAAAAATGACAAAAATGACAAAAATGACAAAAATGACAAAAATGACAAAAATGACAAAAATGACAAAAATGACAAAAATGACAAAAATGACAAAAATGACAAAAATGACAAAAATGACAAAAATGACAAAAATGACAAAAATGACAAAAATGACAAAAATGACAAAAATGACAAAAATGACAAAAATGACAAAAATGACAAAAATGACAAAAATGACAAAAATGACAAAAATGACAAAAATGACAAAAATGACAAAAATGACAAAAAATGACAAAAATGACAAAAATGACAAAAATGACAAAAATGACAAAAATGACAAAAATGACAAAAATGACAAAAATGACAAAAATGACAAAAATGACAAAAATGACAAAAATGACAAAAATGACAAAAATGACAAAAATGACAAAAATGACAAAAATGACAAAAATGACAAAAATGACAAAAATGACAAAAATGACAAAAATGACAAAAATGACAAAAATGACAAAAATGACAAAAATGACAAAAATGACAAAAATGACAAAAATGACAAAAATGACAAAAATGACAAAAATGACAAAAATGACAAAAATGACAAAAATGACAAAAATGACAAAAATGACAAAAATGACAAAAATGACAAAAATGACAAAAATGAAAAAAATGAAAAAAATCACAAAAATCACAAAAATCACAAAAATTACAAAAATCACATAAATCACAAAAATCACAAAAATGACAAAAATCACAAAAATGACAAAAATGACAAAAATGACAAAAATGACAAAAATGACAAAAATGACAAAAATGACAAAAATGACAAAAATGACAAAAATGACAAAAATGACAAAAATGACAAAAATGACAAAAATGACAAAAATGACAAAAATGACAAAAATGACAAAAATGACAAAAATGACAAAAATGACAAAAATGACAAAAATGACAAAAATGACAAAAATGACAAAAATGACAAAAATGACAAAAATGACAAAAATGACAAAAATGACAAAAATGACAAAAATGACAAAAATGACAAAAATGACAAAAATGACAAAAATGACAAAAATGACAAAAATGACAAAAATGACAAAAATGACAAAAATGACAAAAATGACAAAAATGACAAAAATGACAAAAATGACAAAAATGACAAAAATGACAAAAAATGACAAAAATGACAAAAATGACAAAAATGACAAAAATGACAAAAATGACAAAAATGACAAAAATGACAAAAATGACAAAAATGACAAAAATGACAAAAATGACAAAAATGACAAAAATGACAAAAATGACAAAAATGACAAAAATGACAAAAATGACAAAAATGACAAAAATGACAAAAATGACAAAAATGACAAAAATGACAAAAATGACAAAAATGACAAAAATGACAAAAATGACAAAAATGACAAAAATGACAAAAATGACAAAAATGACAAAAATGACAAAAATGACAAAAATGACAAAAATGACAAAAATGACAAAAATGACAAAAATGACAAAAATGACAAAAATGACAAAAATGACAAAAATGACAAAAATGACAAAAATGACAAAAATGACAAAATGACAAAAATGACAAAAATGACAAAAATGACAAAAATGAAAAAAATGAAAAAAATCACAAAAATCACAAAAATCACAAAAATTACAAAAATCACATAAATCACAAAAATCACAAAAATGACAAAAATCACAAAAATGACAAAAATGACAAAAATGACAAAAATGACAAAAATGACAAAAATGACAAAAATGACAAAAATGACAAAAATGACAAAAATGACAAAAATGACAAAAATGACAAAAATGACAAAAATGACAAAAATGACAAAAATGACAAAAATGACAAAAATGACAAAAATGACAAAAATGACAAAAATGACAAAAATGACAAAAATGACAAAAATGACAAAAATGACAAAAATGACAAAAATGACAAAAATGACAAAAATGACAAAAATGACAAAAATGACAAAAATGACAAAAATGACAAAAATGACAAAAATGACAAAAATGACAAAAATGACAAAAATGACAAAAATGACAAAAACGACAAAAATGACAAAAATGACAAAAATGACAAAAATGACAAAAATGACAAAAATGACAAAAATGACAAAAATTTCAAAAATGACAAAAATGACAAAAATGACAAAAATGACAAAAATGACAAAAATGACAAAAATGACAAAAATGACAAAAATGACAAAAATGACAAAAATGACAAAAATGACAAAAATGACAAAAATGACAAAAATGACAAAAATGACAAAAATGACAAAAATGACAAAAATGACAAAAATGACAAAAATGACAAAAATGACAAAAATGACAAAAATGACAAAAATGACAAAAATGACAAAAATGACAAAAATGACAAAAATGACAAAAATGACAAAAATGACAAAAATGACAAAAATGACAAAAATGACAAAAATGACAAAAATGACAAAAATGACAAAAATGACAAAAATGACAAAAATGACAAAAATGACAAAAATGACAAAAATGACAAAAATGACAAAAATGACAAAAATGACAAAAATGACAAAAATGACAAAAAATGACAAAAAATGACAAAAATGACAAAAATGACAAAAATGACAAAAATGACAAAAATGACAAAAATGACAAAAATGACAAAAATGACAAAAATGACAAAAATGACAAAAATGACAAAAATGACAAAAATGACAAAAATGACAAAAATGACAAAAATGACAAAAATGACAAAAATGACAAAAATGACAAAAATGACAAAAATGACAAAAATGACAAAAATGACAAAAAATAACAAAAATGACAAAAATGACAAAAATGACAAAAATGACAAAAAATGACAAAAAATGACAAAAATGACAAAAATAACAAAAATGACAAAAATGACAAAAATGTCAAAAATGACAAAAATGACAAAAATGACAAAAATGACAAAAATGACAAAAATGACAAAAATGACAAAAATGACAAAAATGACAAAAATGACAAAAATGACAAAAATGACAAAAATGACAAAAATGACAAAAATGACAAAAATGACAAAAATGACAAAAATGACAAAAATGACAAAAATGACAAAAATGACAAAAATGACAAAAATGACAAAAATGACAAAAATGACAAAAATGACAAAAATGACAAAAATGACAAAAATGACAAAAATGACAAAAATGACAAAAATGACAAAAATGACAAAAATGACAAAAATGACAAAAATGACAAAAATGACAAAAATGACAAAAATGACAAAAATGACAAAAATGACAAAAATGACAAAAATGACAAAAATGACAAAAATGACAAAAATGACAAAAATGACAAAAATGACAAAAATGACAAAAATGACAAAAATGACAAAAATGACAAAAATGACAAAAATGACAAAAATGACAAAAATGACAAAAATGACAAAAATGACAAAAATGACAAAAATGACAAAAATGACAAAAATGACAAAAATGACAAAAATGACAAAAATGACAAAAATGACAAAAATGACAAAAATGACAAAAATGACAAAAATGACAAAAATGACAAAAATGACAAAAATGACAAAAATGACAAAAATGACAAAAATGACAAAAATGACAAAAATGACAAAAATGACAAAAATGACAAAAATGACAAAAATGACAAAAATGACAAAAATGACAAAAATGACAAAAATGACAAAAATGACAAAAATGACAAAAATGACAAAAATGACAAAAATGACAAAAATGACAGAAATGACAAAAATGACAAAAATGACAAAAATGACAAAAAAGATAAAAATGATAAAAATGACAAAAATGATAAAACGTACAAAAATGACAAAAATGACAAAAATGATAAAAATGACAAAAATGATAAAAATGACAAAAATGATAAAAATGACAAAAATGATAAAAATGACAAAAATGACAAAAATGACAAAAATGACAAAAATGACAAAAATGACAAAAAAGACAAAAATGACAAAAATGACAAAAATGACAAAAATGACAAAAATGACAAAAATGACAAAAATGACAAAAATGACAAAAATGACAAAAATGACAAAAATGACAAAAATGACAAAAATGACAAAAACTACAAAAATGACAAAAATGACAAAAACTACAACAATTACAAAAATTTCAAAAATGACAAAAATTACAAAAATTACAAAAATGACAAAAATGACAAAAATTACAAAAATTACAAAAATTACAAAAATTACAAAAATTACAAAAATTACAAAAATTACAAAAATTCAAAAATTCAAAAATACCAAAAATCACAAAAATTATATAATTACATAAAATTAAAAAAAAAACAAAAATTACAAAAATGACAAAAAAGACAAAAATTACAAAAATAAGAAATAGAACCTTTTAGAAAAAAAAGCATTTTTGTTTAAAGTTTTTTTTAATTTGCGAACTTATTTTTTCCATGTTGCAAAATTTCAAATTTTGGGGTATATTTTAATTAATTTAGGAGAGACACCGTGCATTTTCTTTCCCAATATTTGACCTTCATTCGAAACTAACATGCTTAATCTTTGCATTTTTTTCTGATTTTTTTTTCTTTCTATGGATGTTTTTTTTTTGTTTCAAATCGAACATTTCCAGGCAACTTCAAGAGAGAATATTGAAACCAAACAGATCCAAATAGCTGCACCTGGTACCAAATCCAGGCTCTGTCTATCATCTCCGTTGAAGGTAGGCGAAGAATCTCTGCAGCTGATGAAGACACTAAAACCAGTCCGCCTTCCAAAGGAATCTCTCGTCGTCGTCGTTCTCGTAACACATCTATCCGGTATAAATTTGTTACAATTTCTGAACCGTGTAACCGTAATCAAAGCGGGAGAAAAGTACACACTCCTTGCGCCTCCATTGCCTTGCTTTTACATTTCACCTGTCGATTTTCCGCCCCATCTCTTCCGGGGTTCGCCTTTGGATGTTGTTTTTCCTAGTAGACATTGCTGGTGAACCTCAAAGCAAATTCGACCATTCGAACTGGACATTGACGTGTTTGTTTGAGGTCCATAGATCTCAAAAACAAAGCTCAGCATCGAAAGGTTTTTCCGTATTTTTTAACTTATTTTTAAAAACAAAATTCACACACATTTTCTTAAATTTAAAATATTTAAGTCAACTCAAACTCGTTTTGAAAAATGAAAATTCTTTTTATCCATTTTACAATGGCGACCGTCATTTTCTAAGACGGTTGCCAACTTAACAAACATTAAAACGAGATCATAAACTTAATTTTTCCTATACATTTTCTGCCATTGTTATTGAAACAGTATGAATTTCCACATTCGAATTGGTATGTTGAAAATTTTTATAAAAATTTCGATTTTTTTGAGTTAAGGAACTAACCCAAAAAGACGCCCATGGAAGGCGCCTTCCCGAAACCGTCTTTGACGCTGCCAGCTGCCAGCTGCCACATACCATAGTTCGATCCCAAAGGCTGCCAATCGCTGCTGCAGGAAAATAGCTTATTTTCCAGTATAGAATTTTCCGGTTCCAGTGAATGTTGCTGATGTGGCTGGCTGGCTGGCTGCTAGGTGACGACCGAGATTCGAATCTTTCGGGTTATCGAGTCAGTCCGACCAGGATGGATCCGGAGCTGAAAGACACCAAGCAACCGGAGGCGCGGCGGATGGCGGCAAACAACCTTTCCCTGGAAATGGCAGATTTGGATTTCATGTTCATGTTTTACGGCTTTCTTTCTTGGTAGGTATCTGGCTGGCTCAATCCAGAATCAGGATTACTCTCTCTGGAATGCATGTAAGCAATCTGGGACGGGAAAAAAAAGACCGACTAGCTATTATTTGACCAAATGCACAGTTGTATGTTTTCATTTAAGGTTGGAAAAAAATATTAATCCCAACTTTTCTGCCATCTTACCGGATTACAAGACATAATGGTGTATTCAATGGAATTTGGAACTTAGCAAAACAAAAAAAATAGTCCTCGGATAAATGCTTACACGATGAAATTTGAAAATATTGATAAAACTGGATATTTGATAATGGAAGCTATTTCATTTTCTTTAAACAAAATAATTTACGGCATTTTTACGGCATAGATTATACTCTCCCTTATTCATTTTGCTCAAAACGGTACAACGGTTTTCAATCATCTTTTCATAAGATTTTATAACCCTTATTTTATATATATATATATATATATATATATATATATATATATATATATATATATATATATATATATATATATATATATATATATATATATATATATATATATATATATATATATATATATATATATATATATATATATATATATATATATATATATATATATATATATATATATATATATATATATATATATATATATATATATATATATATATATATATATATATATATATATATATATATATATATATATATATATATATATATATATATATATATATATATATATATATATATATATATATATATAATCTACGCAAAATAAATTTAAAAAGGGTTTGGCTGTTTGTAGAATATTCAAGCTAGTGTTGAATTTTCCATCCACAACTTTACACCGGACTCACAAGAAATGATAACTGAAGGCAAAAAGCAATAATAATAATGTAATAAGTAATTCAAGTTCAAATTTTTAGTATACAATTTGAAAATGATCGAAACTATGCTAAATTCTGGAATATTCCCCACTCAGAACATGAAAGTATTGTATCAAAATTTGTGCTTTTTTTCAAAGCGTAAATTGTCATAGTAGTTTGAATTTGAAAATTGCCAGGAATCTGACTCACGAACAAGGAAAGAAGCAGGAAATCAAGTTGAAGTTAAGTCATTTCTTTTCGAATTCTCATTTAAAATTCAAAATTTAATTAGAATGCGAGGTTTTGAAATCAGACATGAGATGTGCTTGTAAACTTGAAATTATTTAGAAAAATAAGGAATTTTCCGACCGTACTCCCAATAAGAGCCAAAATTAAAAGCATCATATAAGATTTATGGAATAGATCAAAAAAACACCAAGATTCTCTGTTCAACAAATATTAAAAGACTTGGATAAAAATAAGAAAGTTGGCTAAGTAATGAACAAGCCTATAATGGCCTATAATATAGAACGATGTTAGTCTTTTCCAATCTTCTGATGTTTTTTTTTTGTAGAATATTTTAAGGAATTTCAAATCAATTGTGAGGAGGTTGTAATTTAGCTACGATCCATTAAAGTAGAATTATTGAAGATAATTTTCTCTTCTCAATGTTTGTTTTTTTTTTTTGTTAAATTGTCTTGTGGCATAAAGGTTCACGTTTTTAATTTGCACCTTCGGAGAATTTTGTTGAACATTAATTAACATTATAGGTTTGTACACTTTTTTTTAAATGTTCTTGCAAGTAGTGAGAAAAACTTTTAATAATACAAATTTCGACAAAGCTGAGAAAAGTTATTCAAGCCACCAGCTAAAAGCCATAACGATTTTATTTAAATGTGGAAAATTAGAGCATATTCAAAACATAACGGTTGATTCACTGGGATGTATGTGTATGTATGTATGTATGTAGATAATCCACCATGGGTGCACGGATTCACCGCAGTTTCGCCAACGTATGCGCCAAATTGCATTCTTTAGATAATTTGTACGGCCAATCTTCAATGCATATCATCACATACCCGACACCATAGCTTCGTTTGAACTGTCATGTAATGAATGTATTTCGTGTATGTGTATGTCTTATTTGTAGAACAGGCAAACAGTTTCGCAACCGTATAAAATTCATAACATTTTCAATGTTATAAATCTTCGACAGGTATTCCGCATGCGAGTAGATACCTGCCCAGCTGGCAACTGATTGGAAGCTCTTATATCAGATATTTTAGAAATGCAAAAGTTGTATAGTAAAATAGTCTTACCTTTTCCCCAATCTTACCTTCTTACCAACTTTACCTCAAGACACTCGTAGTTTACCTATAAAGCTGTAACCGAACTTATTTCCATCTGATCCATCTTCAGATAATGGAACTAACCCAAAATCTATTACCAGTGCTAAAAAGAATCCACACGCAAGCTGTCAAATCGCCATTACGTTAAACGCTCATCGCATTATGCTCTGAACACATTGATAATTTTGTTTATGCACTAGAAGGCTTCAATTTTCCTATATTTTGGCAGCTATTATTTTATGTTCTTCTTTCTTTTATTTTATTTACTTTGCTTTCACAATTTAAAATGATTTTCTTTGATACAACCCACACATAACACAACAACGCGCTTTTTGCTCTACATTTTTTTAATCACAACTTTAACTCAGTCGCGCAGTCTTAATTATCACACCCTATTTTCTTTTATTTTATCGCTGAATGAGAAAAACAACCACCTACACCCCCCACACAAACATCGGAATGCTGCTCTTTGATTTTTTTTAAATTATTCCTTTTCATTCACTTAAGCCTGATTGGATTCTTCGATCTTTGTAGTTTAACATATCAGCCAAAAATAACATATTTTCTTCCCTCTGTAATACCAGAAACTTTTCCATTGAACCTCATCGCCTAGAATTATCGATACTCCCTTTTCGCGAGCCCATCAAAGCAAGCCAGAAAACGCATTTTAAAATTGTGATCCCAAATTAAGCTCAGAATCCCGAAAAACGGCTTCTATAAGCCAGAAAACGCATTTTAAAGTTGTGATCCCAAATTAAGCTCAGAATCCCGAAAAACGGCTTCTAAAGGCCAGAAAACGCATTTTAAAGTTGTGATCCCAAATTAAGCTCAGAATCCCGAAAAACGGCTTCTAAAGGCCAGAAAACGCATTTTAAAGTTGTGATCCCAAATTAAGCTCAGAATCCCGAAAAACGGCTTCTAAAGGCCAGAAAACGCATTTTAAAGTTGTGATCCCAAATTAAGCTCAGAATCCCGAAAAACGGCTTCTAAAGGCCAGAAGAAGGCATTTTAAAGTTGTGATCCCAAATTAAGCTCAGAATAACGAAAAACGGCTTCTATAAGCCAGAAAACGCATTTTAAAGTTGTGATCCCAAATTAAGCTCAGAATCCCGAAAAACGGCTTCTAAAGGCCAGAAGAAGGCATTTTAAAGTTGTGATCCCAAATTAAGCTCAGAATCCCGAAAAACGGCTTCTATAAGCCAGAAAACGCATTTTAAAGTTGTGATCCCAAATTAGGCTCAGAATCCCGAAAACGGCTTCTATAAGCCAGAAAACGCATTTTAAAGTTGTGATCCCAAATTAAGCTCAGAATCCCGAAAAACGGCTTCTAAAGGCCAGAAAACGCATTTTGAAGTTGTGATCCCAAATTAAGCTCAGAATCCCGAAAAACGGCTTCTATAAGCCAGAAAACGCATTTTAAAGTTGTGATCCCAAATTAAGCTCAGAATCCCGAAAAACGGCTTCTAAAGGCCAGAAGAAGGCATTTTAAAGTTGTGATCCCAAATTAAGCTCAGAATCCCGAAAAACGGCTTCTATAAGCCAGAAAACGCATTTTAAAGTTGTGATCCCAAATTAAGCTCAGAATCCCGAAAAACGGCTTCTAAAGGCCAGAAAACGCATTTTAAAGTTGTGATCCCAAATTAAACTCAGAATCCCGAAAAACGGCTTCTAAAGGCCAGAAAACGCATTTTAAAGTTGTGATCCCAAATTAAGCTCAGAATCCCGAAAAACGGCTTCTAAAGGCCAGAAAACGCATTTTAAAGTTGTGATCCCAAATTAAGCTCAGAATCCCGAAAAACGGCTTCTATAAGCCAGAAAACGCATTATAAAGTTGTGATCCCAAATTAGGCTCAGAATCCCGAAAAACGGCTTCTAAAGGCCAGAAAACGTATTTTAAAGTTGTGATCCCAAATTAAGCTCAGAATCCCGAAAAACGGCTTCTAAAGGCCAGAAAACGCATTTTAAAGTTGTGATCCCAAATTAAGCTCAGAATCCCGAAAACGGCTTCTAAAGGCCAGAAAACGCATTTTAAAGTTGTGATCCCAAATTAAGCTCAGAATCCCGAAAAACGGCTTCTAAAGTTGTGATCCCAAATTAAGCTCAGAATCCCGAAAAACGGCTTCTATAAGCCAGAAAACGCATTTTAAAGTTGTGATCCCAAATTAAGCTCAGAATCCCGAAAAACGGCTTCTAAAGGCCAGAAGAAGGCATTTTAAAGTTGTGATCCCAAATTAAGCTCAGAATCCCGAAAAACGGCTTCTATAAGCCAGAAAACGCATTTTAAAGTTGTGATCCCAAATTAAGCTCAGAATCCCGAAAAACGGCTTCTATAAGCCAGAAAACGCATTTTAAAGTTGTGATCCCAAATTAGGCTCAGAATCCCGAAAAACGGCTTCTAAAGGCCAGAAAACGCATTTTAAAGTTGTGATCCCAAATTAAGCTCAGAATCCCGAAAAACGGCTTCTAAAGGCCAGAAAACGCATTTTAAAGTTGTGATCCCAAATTAAGCTCAGAATCCCGAAAAACGGCTTCTATAAGCCAGAAAACGCATTTTAAAGTTGTGATCCCAAATTAAGCTCAGAATCCCGAAAAACGGCTTCTAAAGGCCAGAAAACGCATTTTAAAGTTGTGATCCCAAATTAAGCTCAGAATCCCGAAAAACGGCTTCTAAAGGCCAGAAGAAGGCATTTTAAAGTTGTGATCCCAAATTAAGCTCAGAATCCCGAAAAACGGCTTCTATAAGCCAGAAAACGCATTTTAAAGTTGTGATCCCAAATTAAGCTCAGAATCCCGAAAAACGGCTTCTATAAGCCAGAAAACGCATTTTAAAGTTGTGATCCCAAATTAGGGTCAGAATCCCGAAAAACGGCTTCTAAAGGCCAGAAAACGTATTTTAAAGTTGTGATCCCAAATTAAGCTCAGAATCCCGAAAAACGGCTTCTAAAGGCCAGAAAACGCATTTTAAAGTTGTGATCCCAAATTAAGCTCAGAATCCCGAAAACGGCTTCTAAAGGCCAGAAAACGCATTTTAAAGTTGTGATCCCAAATTTAGCTCAGAATCCCGAAAAACGGCTTCTATAAGCCAGAAAACGCATTTTAAAGTTGTGATCCCAAATTAAGCTCAGAATCCCGAAAAACGGCTTCTAAAGGCCAGAAAACGCATTTTAAAGTTGTGATCCCAAATTAAGCTCAGAATCCCGAAAAACGGCTTCTAAAGGCCAGAAGAAGGCATTTTAAAGTTGTGATCCCAAATTAAGCTCAGAATCCCGAAAAACGGCTTCTATAAGCCAGAAAACGCATTTTAAAGTTGTGATCCCAAATTAAGCTCAGAATCCCGAAAAACGGCTTCTATAAGCCAGAAAACGCATTTTAAAGTTGTGATCCCAAATTAGGCTCAGAATCCCGAAAAACGGCTTCTAAAGGCCAGAAAACGCATTTTAAAGTTGTGATCCCAAATTAAGCTCAGAATCCCGAAAAACGGCTTCTAAAGGCCAGAAAACGCATTTTAAAGTTGTGATCCCAAATTAAGCTCAGAATCCCGAAAAACGGCTTCTAAAGGCCAGAAGAAGGCATTTTAAAGTTGTGATCCCAAATTAAGCTCAGAATCCCGAAAAACGGCTTCTAAAGGCCAGAAAACGCATTTTAAAGTTGTGATCCCAAATTAAACTCAGAATCCCGAAAAACGGCTTCTAAAGACCAGAAAACGCATTTTAAAGTTGTGATCCCAAATTTAGCTCAGAATCCCGAAAAGCGGCTTCTATAAGCCAGAAAACGCATTTTAAAGTTGTGATCCCAAATTAAGCTCAGAATCGCGAAAAACGGCTTCTATAAGCCAGAAAACGCATTATAAAGTTGTGATCCCAAATTAGGCTCAGAATCCCGAAAAACGGCTTCTAAAGGCCAGAAAACGTATTTTAAAGTTGTGATCCCAAATTAAGCTCAGAATCCCGAAAAACGGCTTCTAAAGGCCAGAAAACGCATTTTAAAGTTGTGATCCCAAATTAAGCTCAGAATCCCGAAAACGACTTCTAAAGGCCAGAAAACGCATTTTAAAGTTGTGATCCCAAATTAAGCTCAGAATCCCGAAAAACGGCTTCTAAAGGCCAGAAAACGCATTTTAAAGTTGTGATCCCAAATTAAACTCAGAATCCCGAAAAACGGCTTCTAAAGGCCAGAAAACGCATTTTAAAGTTGTGATCCCAAATTAAGCTCAGAATCCCGAAAAACGGCTTCTATAAGCCAGAAAACGCATTTTAAAGTTGTGATCCCAAATTAAGCTCAGAACCCCGAAAAACGGCTTCTATAAGCCAGAAAACGCATTTTAAAGTTGTGATCCCAAATTAAGCTCAGAATCCCGAAAAACGGCTTCTAAAGGCCAGAAGAAGGCATTTTAAAGTTGTGATCCCAAATTAAGCTCAGAATCCCGAAAAACGGCTTCTATAAGCCAGAAAACGCATTTTAAAGTTGTGATCCCAAATTAAGCTCAGAATCCCGAAAAACGGCTTCTATAAGCCAGAAAACGCATTTTAAAGTTGTGATCCCAAATTAGGCTCAGAATCCCGAAAAACGGCTTCTAAAGGCCAGAAAACGCATTTTAAAGTTGTGATCTCAAATTAAGCTCAGAATCCCGAAAAACGGCTTCTAAAGGCCAGAAAACGCATTTTAAAGTTGTGATCCCAAATTAAACTCAGAATCCCGAAAAACGGCTTCTAAAGGCCAGAAAACGCATTTTAAAGTTGTGATCCCAAATTAAGCTCAGAATCCCGAAAAACGGCTTCTATAAGCCAGAAAACGCATTTTAAAGTTGTGATCCCAAATTAAGCTCAGAATCCCGAAAAACGGCTTCTATAAGCCAGAAAACGCATTTTAAAGTTGTGATCCCAAATTAGGCTCAGAATCCCGAAAAACGGCTTCTAAAGGCCAGAAAACGCATTTTAAAGTTGTGATCTCAAATTAAGCTCAGAATCCCGAAAAACGGCTTCTAAAGGCCAGAAAACGCATTTTAAAGTTGTGATCCCAAATTAAACTCAGAATCCCGAAAAACGGCTTCTAAAGGCCAGAAAACGCATTTTAAAGTTGTGATCCCAAATTAAGCTCAGAATCCCGAAAAACGGCTTCTATAAGCCAGAAAACGCATTTTAAAGTTGTGATCCCAAATTAAGCTCAGAATCCCGAAAAACGGCTTCTATAAGCCAGAAAACGCATTTTAAAGTTGTGATCCCAAATTAAGCTCAGAATCCCGAAAAACGGCTTCTAAAGGCCAGAAAACGCATTTTAAAGTTGTGATCCCAAATTAAGCTCAGAATCCCGAAAACGGCTTCTAAAGGCCAGAAAACGCATTTTAAAGTTGTGATCCCAAATTAAGCTCAGAATCCCGAAAAACGGCTTCTAAAGGCCAGAAGAAGGCATTTTAAAGTTGTGATCCCAAATTAAGCTCAGAATCCCGAAAAACGGCTTCTATAAGCCAGAAAACGCATTTTAAAGTTGTGATCCCAAATTAGGCTCAGAATCCCGAAAAACGGCTTCTAAAGGCCAGAAAACGCATTTTAAAGTTGTGATCCCAAATTAAGCTCAGAATCCCGAAAAACGGCTTCTAAAGGCCAGAAAACGCATTTTAAAGTTGTGATCCCAAATTAAACTCAGAATCCCGAAAAACGGCTTCTAAAGGCCAGAAAACGCATTTTAAAGTTGTGATCCCAAATTAAGCTCAGAATCCCGAAAAACGGCTTCTATAAGCCAGAAAACGCATTTTAAAGTTGTGATCCCAAATTAAGCTCAGAATCCCGAAAAACGGCTTCTATAAGCCAGAAAACGCATTTTAAAGTTGTGATCCCAAATTAAGCTCAGAATCCCGAAAAACGGCTTCTAAAGGCCAGAAAACGCATTTTAAAGTTGTGATCCCAAATTAAGCTCAGAATCCCGAAAACGGCTTCTAAAGGCCAGAAAACGCATTTTAAAGTTGTGATCCCAAATTAAGCTCAGAATCCCGAAAAACGGCTTCTAAAGGCCAGAAGAAGGCATTTTAAAGTTGTGATCCCAAATTAAGCTCAGAATCCCGAAAAACGGCTTCTATAAGCCAGAAAACGCATTTTAAAGTTGTGATCCCAAATTAAGCTCAGAATCCCGAAAAACGGCTTCTAAAGGCCAGAAGAAGGCATTTTAAAGTTGTGATCCCAAATTAAGCTCAGAATCCCGAAAAACGGCTTCTAAAGGCCAGAAAACGCATTTTAAAGTTGTGATCCCAAATTAAGCTCAGAATCTCGAAAAACGGCTTCTAAAGGCCAGAAAACGCATTTTAAAGTTGTGATCCCAAATTAAGCTCAGAATCCCGAAAAACGGCTTCTAAAGGCCAGAAGAAGGCATTTTAAAGTTGTGATCCCAAATTAAGCTCAGAATCCCGAAAAACGGCTTCTAAAGGCCAGAAAACGCATTTTAAAGTTGTGATCCCAAATTAAACTCAGAATCCCGAAAAACGGCTTCTAAAGGCCAGAAAACGCATTTTAAAGTTGTGATCCCAAATTAAGCTCAGAATCCCGAAAAACGGCTTCTATAAGCCAGAAAACGCATTTTAAAGTTGTGATCCCAAATTAAGCTCAGAATCCCGAAAACGGCTTCTAAAGGCCAGAAAACGCATTTTAAAGTTGTGATCCCAAATTAAGCTCAGAATCCCGAAAAACGGCTTCTAAAGGCCAGAAGAAGGCATTTTAAAGTTGTGATCCCAAATTAAGCTCAGAATCCCGAAAAACGGCTTCTATAAGCCAGAAAACGCATTTTAAAGTTGTGATCCCAAATTAAGCTCAGAATCCCGAAAAACGGCTTCTAAAGGCCAGAAAACGCATTTTAAAGTTGTGATCCCAAATTAAGCTCAGAATCTCGAAAAACGGCTTCTAAAGGCCAGAAAACGCATTTTAAAGTTGTGATCCCAAATTAAGCTCAGAATCCCGAAAAACGGCTTCTAAAGGCCAGAAGAAGGCATTTTAAAGTTGTGATCCCAAATTAAGCTCAGAATCCCGAAAAACGGCTTCTATAAGCCAGAAAACGCATTTTAAAGTTGTGATCCCAAATTAAGCTCAGAATCCCGAAAAACGGCTTCTAAAGGCCAGAAAACGCATTTTAAAGTTGTGATCCCAAATTAAGCTCAGAATCTCGAAAAACGGCTTCTAAAGGCCAGAAAACGCATTTTAAAGTTGTGATCCCAAATTAAGCTCAGAATCCCGAAAAACGGCTTCTAAAGGCCAGAAGAAGGCATTTTAAAGTTGTGATCCCAAATTAAGCTCAGAATCCCGAAAAACGGCTTCTAAAGGCCAGAAAACGCATTTTAAAGTTGTGATCCCAAATTAAACTCAGAATCCCGAAAAACGGCTTCTAAAGGCCAGAAAACGCATTTTAAAGTTGTGATCCCAAATTAAGCTCAGAATCCCGAAAACGGCTTCTAAAGGCCAGAAAACGCATTTTAAAGTTGTGATCCCAAATTAAGCTCAGAATCCCGAAAAACGGCTTCTATAAGCCAGAAAACGCATTTTAAAGTTGTGATCCCAAATTAAGCTCAGAATCCCGAAAACGGCTTCTAAAGGCCAGAAAACGCATTTTAAAGTTGTGATCCCAAATTAAGCTCAGAATCCCGAAAAACGGCTTCTAAAGGCCAGAAGAAGGCATTTTAAAGTTGTGATCCCAAATTAAGCTCAGAATCCCGAAAAACGGCTTCTATAAGCCAGAAAACGCATTTTAAAGTTGTGATCCCAAATTAAGCTCAGAATCCCGAAAAACGGCTTCTAAAGGCCAGAAAACGCATTTTAAAGTTGTGATCCCAAATTAAGCTCAGAATCTCGAAAAACGGCTTCTAAAGGCCAGAAAACGCATTTTAAAGTTGTGATCCCAAATTAAGCTCAGAATCCCGAAAAACGGCTTCTAAAGGCCAGAAGAAGGCATTTTAAAGTTGTGATCCCAAATTAAGCTCAGAATCCCGAAAAACGGCTTCTAAAGGCCAGAAAACGCATTTTAAAGTTGTGATCCCAAATTAAACTCAGAATCCCGAAAAACGGCTTCTAAAGGCCAGAAAACGCATTTTAAAGTTGTGATCCCAAATTAAGCTCAGAATCCCGAAAACGGCTTCTAAAGGCCAGAAAACGCATTTTAAAGTTGTGATCCCAAATTAAGCTCAGAATCCCGAAAAACGGCTTCTATAAGCCAGAAAACGCATTTTAAAGTTGTGATCCCAAATTAAGCTCAGAATCCCGAAAACGGCTTCTAAAGGCCAGAAAACGCATTTTAAAGTTGTGATCCCAAATTAAGCTCAGAATCCCGAAAAACGGCTTCTAAAGGCCAGAAGAAGGCATTTTAAAGTTGTGATCCCAAATTAAGCTCAGAATCCCGAAAAACGGCTTCTATAAGCCAGAAAACGCATTTTAAAGTTGTGATCCCAAATTAAGCTCAGAATCCCGAAAAACGGCTTCTAAAGGCCAGAAAACGCATTTTAAAGTTGTGATCCCAAATTAAGCTCAGAATCTCGAAAAACGGCTTCTAAAGGCCAGAAAACGCATTTTAAAGTTGTGATCCCAAATTAAGCTCAGAATCCCGAAAAACGGCTTCTAAAGGCCAGAAGAAGGCATTTTAAAGTTGTGATCCCAAATTAAGCTCAGAATCCCGAAAAACGGCTTCTATAAGCCAGAAAACGCATTTTAAAGTTGTGATCCCAAATTAGGCTCAGAATCCCGAAAAACGGCTTCTATAAGCCAGAAAACGCATTTTAAAGTTGTGATCCCAAATTAAGCTCAGAATCCCGAAAAACGGCTTCTAAAGGCCAGAAAACGCATTTTAAAGTTGTGATCCCAAATTAAGCTCAGAATCCCGAAAAACGGCTTCTATAAGCCAGAAAACGCATTTTAAAGTTGTGATCCCAAATTAAGCTCAGAATCCCGAAAAACGGTTTCTATAAGCCAGAAAACGCATTTTAAAGTTGTGATCCCAAATTAAGCTCAGAATCCCGAAAAACGGCTTCTAAAGGCCAGAAAACGCATTTTAAAGTTGTGATCCCAAATTAAACTCAGAATCCCGAAAAACGGCTTCTAAAGGCCAGAAAACGCATTTTAAAGTTGTGATCCCAAATTAAGCTCAGAATCCCGAAAAACGGCTTCTATAAGCCAGAAAACGCATTTTAAAGTTGTGATCCCAAATTAAGCTCAGAATCCCGAAAAACGGCTTCTATAAGCCAGAAAACGCATTTTAAAGTTGTGATCCCAAATTAGGCTCAGAATCCCGAAAAACGGCTTCTAAAGGCCAGAAAACGCATTTTAAAGTTGTGATCCCAAATTAAGCTCAGAATCCCGAAAAACGGCTTCTAAAGGCCAGAAAACGCATTTTAAAGTTGTGATCCCAAATTAAACTCAGAATCCCGAAAAACGGCTTCTAAAGGCCAGAAAACGCATTTTAAAGTTATGATCCCAAATTAAGCTCAGAATCCCGAAAAACGGCTTCTATAAGCCAGAAAACGCATTTTAAAGTTGTGATCCCAAATTAAGCTCAGAATCCCGAAAAACGGCTTCTATAAGCCAGAAAACGCATTTTAAAGTTGTGATCCCAAATTAAGCTCAGAATCCCGAAAAACGGCTTCTAAAGGCCAGAAAACGCATTTTAAAGTTGTGATCCCAAATTAAGCTCAGAATCCCGAAAACGGCTTCTAAAGGCCAGAAAACGCATTTTAAAGTTGTGATCCCAAATTAAGCTCAGAATCCCGAAAAACGGCTTCTAAAGGCCAGAAGAAGGCATTTTAAAGTTGTGATCCCAAATTAAGCTCAGAATCCCGAGAACGGCTTCTATAAGCCAGTAAAACGCATTTTAAAGTTGTGATCCCAAATTAAGCTCAGAATCCCGAAAAACGGCTTCTAAAGGCCAGAAAACGCATTTTAAAGTTGTGATCCCAAATTAAGCTCAGAATCCCGAAAAACGGCTTCTATAAGCCAGAAAACGCATTTTAAAGTTGTGATCCCAAATTAAGCTCAGAATCCCGAAAAACGGCTTCTATAAGCCAGAAAACGCATTTTAAAGTTGTGATCCCAAATTAGGCTCAGAATCCCGAAAAACGGCTTCTAAAGGCCAGAAAACGCATTTTAAAGTTGTGATCCCAAATTAAGCTCAGAATCCCGAAAAACGGCTTCTAAAGGCCAGAAAACGCATTTTAAAGTTGTGATCCCAAATTAAACTCAGAATCCCGAAAAACGGCTTCTAAAGGCCAGAAAACGCATTTTAAAGTTGTGATCCCAAATTAAGCTCAGAATCCCGAAAAACGGCTTCTATAAGCCAGAAAACGCATTTTAAAGTTGTGATCCCAAATTAAGCTCAGAATCCCGAAAAACGGCTTCTATAAGCCAGAAAACGCATTTTAAAGTTGTGATCCCAAATTAAGCTCAGAATCCCGAAAAACGGCTTCTAAAGGCCAGAAAACGCATTTTAAAGTTGTGATCCCAAATTAAGCTCAGAATCCCGAAAACGGCTTCTAAAGGCCAGAAAACGCATTTTAAAGTTGTGATCCCAAATTAGGCTCAGAATCCCGAAAAACGGCTTCTAAAGGCCAGAAGAAGGCATTTTAAAGTTGTGATCCCAAATTAAGCTCAGAATCCCGAAAAACGGCTTCTATAAGCCAGAAAACGCATTTTAAAGTTGTGATCCCAAATTAGGCTCAGAATCCCGAAAAACGGCTTCTAAAGGCCAGAAAACGCATTTTAAAGTTGTGATCCCAAATTAAGCTCAGAATCCCGAAAAACGGCTTCTAAAGGCCAGAAGAAGGCATTTTAAAGTTGTGATCCCAAATTAAGCTCAGAATCCCGAAAAACGGCTTCTATAAGCCAGAAAACGCATTTTAAAGTTGTGATCCCAAATTAGGCTCAGAATCCCGAAAAACGGCTTCTAAAGGCCAGAAAACGCATTTTAAAGTTGTGATCCCAAATTAAGCTCAGAATCCCGAAAAACGGCTTCTATAAGCCAGAAAACGCATTTTAAAGTTGTGATCCCAAATTAAGCTCAGAATCCCGAAAAACGGCTTCTATAAGCCAGAAAACGCATTTTAAAGTTGTGATCCCAAATTAAGCTCAGAATCCCGAAAAACGGCTTCTAAAGGCCAGAAAACGCATTTTAAAGTTGTGATCCCAAATTAAGCTCAGAATCCCGAAAACGGCTTCTAAAGGCCAGAAAACGCATTTTAAAGTTGTGATCCCAAATTAAGCTCAGAATCCCGAAAAACGGCTTCTAAAGGCCAGAAGAAGGCATTTTAAAGTTGTGATCCCAAATTAAGCTCAGAATCCCGAAAAACGGCTTCTATAAGCCAGAAAACGCATTTTAAAGTTGTGATCCCAAATTAAGCTCAGAATCCCGAAAAACGGCTTCTAAAGGCCAGAAGAAGGCATTTTAAAGTTGTGATCCCAAATTAAGCTCAGAATCCCGAAAAACGGCTTCTAAAGGCCAGAAAACGCATTTTAAAGTTGTGATCCCAAATTAAGCTCAGAATCTCGAAAAACGGCTTCTAAAGGCCAGAAAACGCATTTTAAAGTTGTGATCCCAAATTAAGCTCAGAATCCCGAAAAACGGCTTCTAAAGGCCAGAAGAAGGCATTTTAAAGTTTTGATCCCAAATTAAGCTCAGAATCCCGAAAAACGGCTTCTAAAGGCCAGAAAACGCATTTTAAAGTTGTGATCCCAAATTAAACTCAGAATCCCGAAAAACGGCTTCTAAAGGCCAGAAAACGCATTTTAAAGTTGTGATCCCAAATTAAGCTCAGAATCCCGAAAAACGGCTTCTATAAGCCAGAAAACGCATTTTAAAGTTGTGATCCCAAATTAAGCTCAGAATCCCGAAAAACGGCTTCTATAAGCCAGAAAACGCATTTTAAAGTTGTGATCCCAAATTAAGCTCAGAATCCCGAAAACGGCTTCTAAAGGCCAGAAAACGCATTTTAAAGTTGTGATCCCAAATTAAGCTCAGAATCCCGAAAAACGGCTTCTAAAGGCCAGAAGAAGGCATTTTAAAGTTGTGATCCCAAATTAAGCTCAGAATCCCGAAAAACGGCTTCTATAAGCCAGAAAACGCATTTTAAAGTTGTGATCCCAAATTAAGCTCAGAATCCCTAAAAACGGCTTCTAAAGGCCAGAAAACGCATTTTAAAGTTGTGATCCCAAATTAAGCTCAGAATCCCGAGAACGGCTTCTATAAGCCAGTAAAACGCATTTTAAAGTTGTGATCCCAAATTAAGCTCAGAATCCCGAAAAACGGCTTCTAAAGGCCAAAAAACGCATTTTAAAGTTGTGATCCCAAATTAAGCTCAGAATCCCGAAAAACGGCTTCTATAAGCCAGAAAACGCATTTTAAAGTTGTGATCCCAAATTAGGCTCAGAATCCCGAAAAACGGCTTCTAAAGGCCAGAAAACGCATTTTAAAGTTGTGATCCCAAATTAAGCTCAGAATCCCGAAAAACGGCTTCTAAAGGCCAGAAAACGCATTTTAAAGTTGTGATCCCAAATTAAGCTCAGAATCCCGAAAAACGGCTTCTATAAGCCAGAAAACGCATTTTAAAGTTGTGATCCCAAATTAAGCTCAGAATCCCGAAAAACGGCTTCTATAAGCCAGAAAACGCATTTTAAAGTTGTGATCCCAAATTAAGCTCAGAATCCCGAAAACGGCTTCTAAAGGCCAGAAAACGCATTTTAAAGTTGTGATCCCAAATTAAGCTCAGAATCCCGAAAAACGGCTTCTAAAGGCCAGAAGAAGGCATTTTAAAGTTGTGATCCCAAATTAAGCTCAGAATCCCGAAAAACGGCTTCTATAAGCCAGAAAACGCATTTTAAAGTTGTGATCCCAAATTAAGCTCAGAATCCCGAAAAACGGCTTCTAAAGGCCAGAAAACGCATTTTAAAGTTGTGATCCCAAATTAAGCTCAGAATCTCGAAAAACGGCTTCTAAAGGCCAGAAAACGCATTTTAAAGTTGTGATCCCAAATTAAGCTCAGAATCCCGAAAAACGGCTTCTAAAGGCCAGAAGAAGGCATTTTAAAGTTGTGATCCCAAATTAAGCTCAGAATCCCGAAAAACGGCTTCTATAAGCCAGAAAACGCATTTTAAAGTTGTGATCCCAAATTAGGCTCAGAATCCCGAAAAACGGCTTCTAAAGGCCAGAAAACGCATTTTAAAGTTGTGATCCCAAATTAAGCTCAGAATCCCGAGAACGGCTTCTATAAGCCAGTAAAACGCATTTTAAAGTTGTGATCCCAAATTAAGCTCAGAATCCCGAAAAACGGCTTCTAAAGGCCAGAAAACGCATTTTAAAGTTGTGATCCCAAATTAAGCTCAGAATCTCGAAAAACGGCTTCTAAAGGCCAGAAAACGCATTTTAAAGTTGTGATCCCAAATTAAGCTCAGAATCCCGAAAAACGGCTTCTAAAGGCCAGAAAACGCATTTTAAAGTTGTGATCCCAAATTAAGCTCAGAATCCCGAAAAACGGCTTCTAAAGGCCAGAAGAAGGCATTTTAAAGTTGTGATCCCAAATTAAGCTCAGAATCCCGAAAAACGGCTTCTATAAGCCAGAAAACGCATTTTAAAGTTGTGATCCCAAATTAGGCTCAGAATCCCGAAAAACGGCTTCTAAAGGCCAGAAAACGCATTTTAAAGTTGTGATCCCAAATTAAGCTCAGAATCCCGAGAACGGCTTCTATAAGCCAGTAAAACGCATTTTAAAGTTGTGATCCCAAATTAAGCTCAGAATCCCGAAAAACGGCTTCTAAAGGCCAGAAAACGCATTTTAAAGTTGTGATCCCAAATTAAGCTCAGAATCCCGAAAAACGGCTTCTATAAGCCAGAAAACGCATTTTAAAGTTGTGATCCCAAATTAGGCTCAGAATCCCGAAAAACGGCTTCTAAAGGCCAGAAAACGCATTTTAAAGTTGTGATCCCAAATTAAGCTCAGAATCCCGAAAAACGGCTTCTATAAGCCAGAAAACGCATTTTAAAGTTGTGATCCCAAATTAGGCTCAGAATCCCGAAAAACGGCTTCTAAAGGCCAGAAAACGCATTTTAAAGTTGTGATCCCAAATTAAGCTCAGAATCCCGAAAAACGGCTTCTATAAGCCAGAAAACGCATTTTAAAGTTGTGATCCCAAATTAAGCTCAGAATCCCGAAAAACGGCTTCTAAAGGCCAGAAAACGCATTTTAAAGTTGTGATCCCAAATTAAGCTCAGAATCCCGAGAACGGCTTCTATAAGCCAGTAAAACGCATTTTAAAGTTGTGATCCCAAATTAAGCTCAGAATCCCGAAAAACGGCTTCTAAAGGCCAGAAAACGCATTTTAAAGTTGTGATCCCAAATTAAGCTCAGAATCCCGAAAAACGGCTTCTATAAGCCAGAAAACGCATTTTAAAGTTGTGATCCCAAATTAAGCTCAGAATCCCGAAAACGGCTTCTAAAGGCCAGAAAACGCATTTTAAAGTTGTGATCCCAAATTAAGCTCAGAATCCCGAAAACGGCTTCTAAAGGCCAGAAAACGCATTTTAAAGTTGTGATCCCAAATTAAGCTCAGAATCCCGAAAAACGGCTTCTAAAGGCCAGAAGAAGGCATTTTAAAGTTGTGATCCCAAATTAAGCTCAGAATCCCGAAAAACGGCTTCTATAAGCCAGAAAACGCATTTTAAAGTTGTGATCCCAAATTAAGCTCAGAATCCCGAAAAACGGCTTCTAAAGACCAGAAAACGCATTTTAAAGTTGTGATCCCAAATTAAGCTCAGAATCTCGAAAAACGGCTTCTAAAGGCCAGAAAACGCATTTTAAAGTTGTGATCCCAAATTAGGCTCAGAATCCCGAAAAACGGCTTCTAAAGGCCAGAAAACGCATTTTAAAGTTGTGATCCCAAATTAAGCTCAGAATCTCGAAAAACGGCTTCTAAAGGCCAGAAGAAGGCATTTTAAAGTTGTGATCCCAAATTAAGCTCAGAATCCCGAAAAACGGCTTCTATAAGCCAGAAAACGCATTTTAAAGTTGTGATCCCAAATTAAGCTCAGAATCCCGAAAACGGCTTCTAAAGGCCAGAAAACGCATTTTAAAGTTGTGATCCCAAATTAAGCTCAGAATCCCGAAAAACGGCTTCTAAAGGCCAGAAGAAGGCATTTTAAAGTTGTGATCCCAAATTAAGCTCAGAATCCCGAAAAACGGCTTCTATAAGCCAGAAAACGCATTTTAAAGTTGTGATCCCAAATTAGGCTCAGAATCCCGAAAAACGGCTTCTAAAGGCCAGAAAACGCATTTTAAAGTTGTGATCCCAAATTAAGCTCAGAATCCCGAGAACGGCTTCTATAAGCCAGTAAAACGCATTTTAAAGTTGTGATCCCAAATTAAGCTCAGAATCCCGAAAACGGCTTCTAAAGGCCAGAAAACGCATTTTAAAGTTGTGATCCCAAATTAAGCTCAGAATCCCGAAAAACGGCTTCTAAAGGCCAGAAGAAGGCATTTTAAAGTTGTGATCCCAAATTAAGCTCAGAATCCCGAAAAACGGCTTCTATAAGCCAGAAAACGCATTTTAAAGTTGTGATCCCAAATTTAGCTCAGAATCCCGAAAAACGGCTTCTAAAGGCCAGAAAACGCATTTTAAAGTTGTGATCCCAAATTAAGCTCAGAATCTCGAAAAACGGCTTCTAAAGGCCAGAAAACGCATTTTAAAGTTGTGATCCCAAATTAAGCTCAGAATCCCGAAAAACGGCTTCTAAAGGCCAGAAGAAGGCATTTTAAAGTTGTGATCCCAAATTAAGCTCAGAATCCCGAAAAACGGCTTCTATAAGCCAGAAAACGCATTTTAAAGTTGTGATCCCAAATTAGGCTCAGAATCCCGAAAAACGGCTTCTAAAGGCCAGAAAACGCATTTTAAAGTTGTGATCCCAAATTAAGCTCAGAATCCCGAAAACGGCTTCTAAAGGCCAGAAAACGCATTTTAAAGTTGTGATCCCAAATTAAGCTCAGAATCCCGAAAAACGGCTTCTAAAGGCCAGAAAACGCATTTTAAAGTTGTGATCCCAAATTAAGCTCAGAATCCCGAAAAACGGCTTCTATAAGCCAGAAAACGCATTTTAAAGTTGTGATCCCAAATTAAGCTCAGAATCCCGAAAAACGGCTTCTAAAGGCCAGAAAACGCATTTTAAAGTTGTGATCCCAAATTAAGCTCAGAATCTCGAAAAACGGCTTCTAAAGGCCAGAAAACGCATTTTAAAGTTGTGATCCCAAATTAAGCTCAGAATCCCGAAAAACGGCTTCTAAAGGCCAGAAGAAGGCATTTTAAAGTTGTGATCCCAAATTAAGCTCAGAATCCCGAAAAACGGCTTCTATAAGCCAGAAAACGCATTTTAAAGTTGTGATCCCAAATTAGGCTCAGAATCCCGAAAAACGGCTTCTAAAGGCCAGAAAACGCATTTTAAAGTTGTGATCCCAAATTAAGCTCAGAATCCCGAGAACGGCTTCTATAAGCCAGTAAAACGCATTTTAAAGTTGTGATCCCAAATTAAGCTCAGAATCCCGAAAAACGGCTTCTAAAGGCCAGAAAACGCATTTTAAAGTTGTGATCCCAAATTAAGCTCAGAATCCCGAAAAACGGCTTCTATAAGCCAGAAAACGCATTTTAAAGTTGTGATCCCAAATTAAGCTCAGAATCCCGAAAAACGGCTTCTAAAGGCCAGAAAACGCATTTTAAAGTTGTGATCCCAAATTAAGCTCAGAATCTCGAAAAACGGCTTCTAAAGGCCAGAAAACGCATTTTAAAGTTGTGATCCCAAATTAAGCTCAGAATCCCGAAAAACGGCTTCTAAAGGCCAGAAAACGCATTTTAAAGTTGTGATCCCAAATTAAGCTCAGAATCTCGAAAAACGGCTTCTAAAGGCCAGAAAACGCATTTTAAAGTTGTGATCCCAAATTAAGCTCAGAATCCCGAAAAACGGCTTCTAAAGGCCAGAAGAAGGCATTTTAAAGTTGTGATCCCAAATTAAGCTCAGAATCCCGAAAAACGGCTTCTATAAGCCAGAAAACGCATTTTAAAGTTGTGATCCCAAATTAGGCTCAGAATCCCGAAAAACGGCTTCTAAAGGCCAGAAAACGCATTTTAAAGTTGTGATCCCAAATTAAGCTCAGAATCTCGAAAAACGGCTTCTAAAGGCCAGAAGAAGGCATTTTAAAGTTGTGATCCCAAATTAAGCTCAGAATCCCGAAAAACGGCTTCTATAAGCCAGAAAACGCATTTTAAAGTTGTGATCCCAAATTAAGCTCAGAATCCCGAAAACGGCTTCTAAAGGCCAGAAAACGCATTTTAAAGTTGTGATCCCAAATTAAGCTCAGAATCCCGAAAAACGGCTTCTAAAGGCCAGAAGAAGGCATTTTAAAGTTGTGATCCCAAATTAAGCTCAGAATCCCGAAAAACGGCTTCTATAAGCCAGAAAACGCATTTTAAAGTTGTGATCCCAAATTAAGCTCAGAATCCCGAAAACGGCTTCTAAAGGCCAGAAAACGCATTTTAAAGTTGTGATCCCAAATTAAGCTCAGAATCCCGAAAAACGGCTTCTAAAGGCCAGAAGAAGGCATTTTAAAGTTGTGATCCCAAATTAAGCTCAGAATCCCGAAAAACGGCTTCTATAAGCCAGAAAACGCATTTTAAAGTTGTGATCCCAAATTAAGCTCAGAATCCCGAAAAACGGCTTCTAAAGGCCAGAAAACGCATTTTAAAGTTGTGATCCCAAATTAAGCTCAGAATCCCGAGAACGGCTTCTATAAGCCAGAAAACGCATTTTAAAGTTGTGATCCCAAATTAAGCTCAGAATCCCGAAAACGGCTTCTAAAGGCCAGAAAACGCATTTTAAAGTTGTGATCCCAAATTAAGCTCAGAATCCCGAAAAACGGCTTCTAAAGGCCAGAAGAAGGCATTTTAAAGTTGTGATCCCAAATTAAGCTCAGAATCCCGAAAAACGGCTTCTATAAGCCAGAAAACGCATTTTAAAGTTGTGATCCCAAATTAAGCTCAGAATCCCGAAAAACGGCTTCTAAAGGCCAGAAAACGCATTTTAAAGTTGTGATCCCAAATTAAGCTCAGAATCTCGAAAAACGGCTTCTAAAGGCCAGAAAACGCATTTTAAAGTTGTGATCCCAAATTAAGCTCAGAATCCCGAAAAACGGCTTCTAAAGGCCAGAAGAACGCATTTTAAAGTTGTGATCCCAAATTAAGCTCAGAATCCCGAAAAACGGCTTCTATAAGCCAGAAAACGCATTTTAAAGTTGTGATCCCAAATTAAGCTCAGAATCCCGAAAAACGGCTTCTATAAGCCAGAAAACGCATTTTAAAGTTGTGATCCCAAATTAAGCTCAGAATCCCGAAAACGGCTTCTAAAGGCCAGAAAACGCATTTTAAAGTTGTGATCCCAAATTAAGCTCAGAATCCCGAAAAACGGCTTCTAAAGGCCAGAAAACGCATTTTAAAGTTGTGATCCCAAATTAAGCTCAGAATCCCGAAAAACGGCTTCTATAAGCCAGAAAACGCATTTTAAAGTTGTGATCCCAAATTAAGCTCAGAATCCCGAAAAACGGCTTCTAAAGGCCAGAAAACGCATTTTAAAGTTGTGATCCCAAATTAAGCTCAGAATCTCGAAAAACGGCTTCTAAAGGCCAGAAAACGCATTTTAAAGTTGTGATCCCAAATTAAGCTCAGAATCCCGAAAAACGGCTTCTAAAGGCCAGAAGAAGGCATTTTAAAGTTGTGATCCCAAATTAAGCTCAGAATCCCGAAAAACGGCTTCTATAAGCCAGAAAACGCATTTTAAAGTTGTGATCCCAAATTAAGCTCAGAATCCCGAAAAACGGCTTCTAAAGGCCAGAAAACGCATTTTAAAGTTGTGATCCCAAATTAAGCTCAGAATCCCGAGAAACGGCTTCTAAAGCCAGTAAAACGCATTTTAAAGTTGTGATCCCAAATTAAGCTCAGAATCCCGAAAAACGGCTTCTAAAGGCCAGAAAACGCATTTTAAAGTTGTGATCCCAAATTAAGCTCAGAATCCCGAAAAACGGCTTCTATAAGCCAGAAAACGCATTTTAAAGTTGTGATCCCAAATTAAGCTCAGAATCCCGAAAAACGGCTTCTAAAGGCCAGAAAACGCATTTTAAAGTTGTGATCCCAAATTAAGCTCAGAATCTCGAAAAACGGCTTCTAAAGGCCAGAAAACGCATTTTAAAGTTGTGATCCCAAATTAAGCTCAGAATCCCGAAAAACGGCTTCTAAAGGCCAGAAAACGCATTTTAAAGTTGTGATCCCAAATTAAGCTCAGAATCTCGAAAAACGGCTTCTAAAGGCCAGAAAACGCATTTAAAGTTGTGATCCCAAATTAAGCTCAGAATCCCGAAAAACGGCTTCTATAAGCCAGAAAACGCATTTTAAAGTTGTGATCCCAAATTAAGCTCAGAATCCCGAAAACGGCTTCTAAAGGCCAGAAAACGCATTTTAAAGTTGTGATCCCAAATTAAGGCTCAGAATCCCGAAAAACGGCTTCTAAAGGCCAGAAAACGCATTTTAAAGTTGTGATCCCAAATTAAGCTCAGAATCCCGAAAAACGGCTTCTAAAGGCCAGAAAACGCATTTTAAAGTTGTGATCCCAAATTAAGCTCAGAATCCCGAAAAACGGCTTCTATAAGCCAGAAAACGCATTTTAAAGTTGTGATCCCAAATTAAGCTCAGAATCCCGAAAAACGGCTTCTAAAGGCCAGAAAACGCATTTTAAAGTTGTGATCCCAAATTAAGCTCAGAATCCCGAAAAACGGCTTCTAAAGGCCAGAAAACGCATTTTAAAGTTGTGATCCCAAATTAAGCTCAGAATCCCGAAAAACGGCTTCTATAAGCCAGAAAACGCAATTTAAAGTTGTGATCCCAAATTAAGCTCAGAATCCCGAAAAACGGCTTCTATAAGCCAGAAAACGCATTTTAAAGTTGTGATCCCAAATTAAGCTCAGAATCCCGAAAAACGGCTTCTAAAGGCCAGAAAACGCATTTTAAAGTTGTGATCCCAAATTAAGCTCAGAATCCCGAAAAACGGCTTCTAAAGGCCAGAAGAACGCATTTTAAAGTTGTGATCCCAAATTAAGCTCAGAATCCCGAAAAACGGCTTCTAAAGCCAGAAAACGCATTTTAAAGTTGTGATCCCAAATTAAGCTCAGAATCCCGAAAAACGGCTTCTAAAGGCCAGAAAACGCATTTTAAAGTTGTGATCCCAAATTAAGCTCAGAATCTCGAAAAACGGCTTCTAAAGGCCAGAAAACGCATTTTAAAGTTGTGATCCCAAATTAAGCTCAGAATCCCGAAAAACGGCTTCTATAAGCCAGAAAACGCATTTTAAAGTTGTGATCCCAAATTAGGCTCAGAATCCCGAAAAACGGCTTCTAAAGGCCAGAAAACGCATTTTAAAGTTGTGATCCCAAATTAAGCTCAGAATCCCGAGAAACGGCTTCTATAAGCCAGTAAAACGCATTTTAAAGTTGTGATCCCAAATTAAGCTCAGAATCCCGAAAAACGGCTTCTAAAGGCCAGAAAACGCATTTTAAAGTTGTGATCCCAAATTAAGCTCAGAATCCCGAAAAACGGCTTCTATAAGCCAGAAAACGCATTTTAAAGTTGTGATCCCAAATTAAGCTCAGAATCCCGAAAAACGGCTTCTAAAGGCCAGAAAACGCATTTTAAAGTTGTGATCCCAAATTAAGCTCAGAATCCCGAAAAACGGCTTCTAAAGGCCAGAAAACGCATTTTAAAGTTGTGATCCCAAATTAAGCTCAGAATCCCGAAAAACGGCTTCTAAAGGCCAGAAAACGCATTTTAAAGTTGTGATCCCAAATTAAGCTCAGAATCCCGAAAAACGGCTTCTAAAGGCCAGAAGAACGCATTTTAAAGTTGTGATCCCAAATTAAGCTCAGAATCCCGAAAAACGGCTTCTAAAGGCCAGAAGAAGGCATTTTAAAGTTGTGATCCCAAATTAAGCTCAGAATCCCGAAAAACGGCTTCTATAAGCCAGAAAACGCATTTTAAAGTTGTGATCCCAAATTAGGCTCAGAATCCCGAAAAACGGCTTCTAAAGGCCAGAAAACGCATTTTAAAGTTGTGATCCCAAATTAAGCTCAGAATCCCGAAAAACGGCTTCTAAAGGCCAGAAAACGCATTTTAAAGTTGTGATCCCAAATTAAGCTCAGAATCCCGAAAAACGGCTTCTATAAGCCAGAAAACGCATTTTAAAGTTGTGATCCCAAATTAAGCTCAGAATCCCGAAAACGGCTTCTAAAGGCCAGAAAACGCATTTTAAAGTTGTGATCCCAAATTAAGCTCAGAATCCCGAAAAACGGCTTCTAAAGGCCAGAAAACGCATTTTAAAGTTGTGATCCCAAATTAAGCTCAGAATCCCGAAAAACGGCTTCTATAAGCCAGAAAACGCATTTTAAAGTTGTGATCCCAAATTAAGCTCAGAATCCCGAAAACGGCTTCTAAAGGCCAGAAAACGCATTTTAAAGTTGTGATCCCAAATTAAGCTCAGAATCCCGAAAAACGGCTTCTAAAGGCCAGAAAACGCATTTTAAAGTTGTGATCCCAAATTAAGCTCAGAATCCCGAAAAACGGCTTCTATAAGCCAGAAAACGCATTTTAAAGTTGTGATCCCAAATTAAGCTCAGAATCCCGAAAAACGGCTTCTATAAGCCAGAAAACGCATTTTAAAGTTGTGATCCCAAATTAAGCTCAGAATCCCGAAAACGGCTTCTAAAGGCCAGAAAACGCATTTTAAAGTTGTGATCCCAAATTAAGCTCAGAATCCCGAAAAACGGCTTCTAAAGGCCAGAAGAACGCATTTTAAAGTTGTGATCCCAAATTAAGCTCAGAATCCCGAAAAACGGCTTCTATAAGCCAGAAAACGCATTTTAAAGTTGTGATCCCAAATTAAGCTCAGAATCCCGAAAAACGGCTTCTAAAGGCCAGAAAACGCATTTTAAAGTTGTGATCCCAAATTAAGCTCAGAATCCCGAAAAACGGCTTCTAAAGGCCAGAAAACGCATTTTAAAGTTGTGATCCCAAATTAAGCTCAGAATCCCGAAAAACGGCTTCTATAAGCCAGAAAACGCAATTTAAAGTTGTGATCCCAAATTAAGCTCAGAATCCCGAAAAACGGCTTCTATAAGCCAGAAAACGCATTTTAAAGTTGTGATCCCAAATTAAGCTCAGAATCCCGAAAACGGCTTCTAAAGGCCAGAAAACGCATTTTAAAGATGTGATCCCAAATTAAGCTCAGAATCCCGAAAAACGGCTTCTAAAGGCCAGAAGAAGGCATTTTAAAGTTGTGATCCCAAATTAAGCTCAGAATCCCGAAAAACGGCTTCTATAAGCCAGAAAACGCATTTTAAAGTTGTGATCCCAAATTAAGCTCAGAATCCCGAAAAACGGCTTCTAAAGGCCAGAAAACGCATTTTAAAGTTGTGATCCCAAATTAAGCTCAGAATCTCGAAAAACGGCTTCTAAAGGCCAGAAAACGCATTTTAAAGTTGTGATCCCAAATTAAGCTCAGAATCCCGAAAAACGGCTTCTAAAGGCCAGAAAACGCATTTTAAAGTTGTGATCCCAAATTAAGCTCAGAATCCCGAAAAACGGCTTCTAAAGGCCAGAAGAAGGCATTTTAAAGTTGTGATCCCAAATTAAGCTCAGAATCCCGAAAAACGGCTTCTATAAGCCAGAAAACGCATTTTAAAGTTGTGATCCCAAATTAAGCTCAGAATCCCGAAAAACGGCTTCTAAAGGCCAGAAAACGCATTTTAAAGTTGTGATCCCAAATTAAGCTCAGAATCCCGAAAAACGGCTTCTAAAGCCAGAAAACGCATTTTAAAGTTGTGATCCCAAATTAAGCTCAGAATCCCGAAAAACGGCTTCTAAAGGCCAGAAAACGCATTTTAAAGTTGTGATCCCAAATTAAGCTCAGAATCTCGAAAAACGGCTTCTATAAGGCCAGAAAACGCATTTTAAAGTTGTGATCCCAAATTAAGGCTCAGAATCCCGAAAAACGGCTTCTAAAGGCCAGAAAACGCATTTTAAAGTTGTGATCCCAAATTAAGCTCAGAATCCCGAAAAACGGCTTCTAAAGGCCAGAAAACGCATTTTAAAGTTGTGATCCCAAATTAAGCTCAGAATCCCGAAAAACGGCTTCTAAAGGCCAGAAAACGCATTTTAAAGTTGTGATCCCAAATTAAGCTCAGAATCCCGAAAAACGGCTTCTATAAGCCAGAAAACGCATTTTAAAGTTGTGATCCCAAATTAAGCTCAGAATCCCGAAAAACGGCTTCTAAAGGCCAGAAAACGCATTTTAAAGTTGTGATCCCAAATTAAGCTCAGAATCCCGAAAAACGGCTTCTAAAGGCCAGAAGAACGCATTTTAAAGTTGTGATCCCAAATTAAGCTCAGAATCCCGAAAAACGGCTTCTATAAGCCAGAAAACGCATTTTAAAGTTGTGATCCCAAATTAGGCTCAGAATCCCGAAAAACGGCTTCTAAAGGCCAGAAAACGCATTTTAAAGTTGTGATCCCAAATTAAGCTCAGAATCCCGAAAACGGCTTCTATAAGCCAGAAAACGCATTTTAAAGTTGTGATCCCAAATTAAGCTCAGAATCCCGAAAAACGGCTTCTAAAGGCCAGAAAACGCATTTAAAGTTGTGATCCCAAATTAAGCTCAGAATCTCGAAAAACGGCTTCTAAAGGCCAGAAAACGCATTTTAAAGTTGTGATCCCAAATTAAGCTCAGAATCCCGAAAAAACGGCTTCTAAAGGCCAGAAAACGCATTTTAAAGTTGTGATCCCAAATTAAGCTCAGAATCTCGAAAAACGGCTTCTAAAGGCCAGAAAACGCATTTTAAAGTTGTGATCCCAAATTAAGCTCAGAATCCCGAAAAACGGCTTCTATAAGCCAGAAAACGCATTTTAAAGTTGTGATCCCAAATTAGGCTCAGAATCCCGAAAAACGGCTTCTAAAGGCCAGAAAACGCATTTTAAAGTTGTGATCCCAAATTAAGCTCAGAATCCCGAAAA